>NW_026606838.1:80000-127500 GCF_029890125.1 Rhinichthys klamathensis goyatoka
CAAAAGGCCAGGTTTACCCGGAGATTAAAGCCCGACCCGTACCTGAGAGTGTCATTCAAGCCTCGGCGCTTTCATCATGCTGTCATTAGTGGATGTGATCGACAGCGCGCTTGACGGGTAAAAGCACGCGAGCTTAATCAAGCGATCGTCCCGCCGCGACCCGTCACAATTCCCACATTCTGTCGATAGACACAAAGGCTTTTGTCATTCCTTGACCGTATCTTTAAATCAGATTCGCCGCACACGTTTGCTTTGATTCTCACTCACTGGACAGAGCACTGAGAGCGCCTGTTTTCTCTCAAGTGTTTTACTCTGTGACAAAAGGAAAGTCGTCTCGTTTGATGTGGCTTTTGTCCTTTCAGACGCAGCATTGATTCTTTTTCTCAGTCTGACTTGGACTTTGTCACAGTCAGGGTTTCAGATTCACACAGGTCTTCAAGAGCTTGCCAAAATCTCACGATTGAATACGATCTGCTATGGCTGTCTGATATATTGAATATTCAGAAATGTGTGCCGATTAGAGGTCTTCTCGGGTCCTAAAAACTGTTCCCGACCCGAATCACTACTTACCCGAACCCGACGTGCATTAATTTTTTTTTTTAAAGAAAAACCCGACCCGAGACAGACCCGATAAAATTAGACCCGACCCGACCTGACGCCATTTCCTTTAGAACCCGACTGGACCCGAACGTAAACGGCATTTACACTGTGCACAGCCTGCAGCGCTGCGTTTCTCAAAAATGCACTTAACATAGACGCGCAAGTGTAAGCGCGCTGAAGTGCTAAAATGTCAATCGCACATCACTGTAACCCATTACGTCCTATAAAATTTGGCATAATGTTATTTACCGGACCATACGATGATTGGAACCACCATTCGTTTTCCCCACAATTTCTGTTATCGCCTCCATGCTTTTCTGACAGTGTCGCGTATTTTTAAAATTGATTGACAGGCCTGGCTAAACGACAATTCAAATACTTGCATTTAGTCAAACATCCATCCACATGATGGCGCACTAGTTCTTCTTGGCAAAGGGAGGGTTGGTTTATGTGGAGCGAGCAACTGAGTAAATAAATGCGGATGCAACCGTGATTATGCTTATAGCCCATTTGCACGTAGAGGCGCGGATTCGCTCTCTCACTTAGAAAAAGTGAGAGAACGGTGTCATAGAGTTGTTTTAAATACTGCAATTTTCTTAAACGCCCAACATAGTTTAAAAGAATTCGGGTCTTCTCGGGTCCATTTGGAAAAGGCATATTTTTTTTAAATTACCCGAGACCCGAGGTCACTAATACCGAACCCGACCCGTGTCGAGACACTCGTCGGAGTTTTGGACCCGAAGTTCGGGTCGGACCTCGGGTTTTCGGATCCAAGTGGACCCGTGAAGACCTCTAGTACCGATGATTTTGTGATCAAGCAACATTTAAACTTCAGCGGCAAAAACAGCATTAGATTCAGTTTCAGTGAATCGATTTCAAACTTAATTTGTATTAAAGCTGCAGTCCGTAGTTTTTCCTCTTTGTCGCCATCTCTGTTCGAAATCTGCAATTGCAGTCATTCGCGGAATTAATAACTTTACGTGAGTTGTGCCTCGGCACGGCACAGCGCGGATGAATCCGATGTTTGAGGAGAGTGTGTGTGTCAGTCGCCGCCGGTGTGGAAACTGGCATTCACAATCACAGATTATTCTTTGTGGAAGTACATAAGAATTTACACCGGAAAATGTCTAAACAAGTAACATCCACTTTTGTTCTGACCAACTAAGGGGAAAAAAACCATTGCAATAAATCGCGCTGAATAATTCTAACGATCGCTTATCATATCAGGTCAAACCGTGCAAATTATACTTTGTTCTCAATTTGTTAATGTTCAACATCAGCATTGCGTGACTACATGTAATGCCCTTCAGATATTATCCTTGTTTCCACATGGGCCGTTACACTCTCTTTTTCCGAACTCTCAGTCCAAAGTCTTTTGCGTTTTACAGCGGGTGAATCTCTAGTTGTCACTGGTGATCGTCATTTGAACCTTTCTGGATCCGCCATCAAATTGATAAGTTTAATTATATCAAGTGCTGTGAGAAAAGGCTATAAATCTCCACCTCCAACATCCTCACACGCAATATAGCTTATACTAGCCGAGACTCTTCTTCATGTGTACAGATGTGTGTGTACAGATGTGTGTGTACAGATGTGTGTGTACAGATGTGTGTGTACAGATGTGTGTGTACAGATGTGTGTGTACAGATGTGACGTAATGACGCAAAGACATGCTCGAATCCCCCGCTGAAATCCACCAGTACCGCTGGAGTTAAAAACATTATTACAAGCTTACCGCTTTGAATCGAGCTACGGCAAGCAGAGAGTTTTGGACACTGGCTGGTTATGTATTTTCTCAAATATGTATTTTGGATAATTTTTAACCCAAAAAAGTTACGGACTGGAGCTTTAATGTAACTATTTGTTTTGTTTAAAATGTCAGCGACTATTTAAACAGAGTAAAAAAAAGTCTTTTTTATATTTTTAATATCTGTAGTAAAGATAATGTCTACAAGGCTATTTGTCCTCAATACAAAATATTCACAGATCACTCTAAATTGGACTCATGCAACTCATTGAAACGATGTGTATTGTGAAAAGCGCTATACAGATAAATGTGATTGAATTGAACATGGTTTAGTATAAATGTGTAGGTAAATTCAGAAAATTGCATATAATGCTAAATTGATGCATTGTTTTAAACTATTAGTCGAAACAGTAAATGCATTGCATTATACCAGACTCATCTGGATCAGCGCCACAGAGATTAATGGCTCCAATAAAGTTATTTTATTTTTCTTCCTCCCCATTTTGTTGCTGTTTTCTTTCCCTCCATCCCTTTTCCAATCAAATATTTGTTCTCTCCTCTGTAACGCATTAAATGAGGTTGCCAGACCTTCAATCTCATTAGGAGGGAAGCACAACTTTGATTTTCTTCATTAGGAAGCGTTATCGTGTTTGAGGCAGGCTGGCAGAGTGACTTAAACTGAGGACTCATTAAAAAATTCAATTAAACTCTCTCTCCTCCGTCCGCGTCTAGCTCTTGTATAATGGCATTAGTTCTCATCAGCGAAGGTTGCCAGGTTGACACATGCATAATTCAGATATTCACTGCGTCAAAAGTGCGATGAAAAATAGTTTTTTTTATTCCTGATAGCAGGCGGAATTGGATATCACACTGAAAATAGCATCAAACTCGTCAAACTTTGCCTGGCAACCGGCTCGAAACACACATCCAAACACACAATCGAGCTGCTGATTCTGTCATCTGAACTTCACAAGGGTTAAATTAAGCTAGTAAGTAAAGTTACTTTTCACTAAGTCTTTTAAAACGATGTTCCAGGTTCAATATAAGTTCAGCTGAGTTAACTTATTCTACTTGAGCACGTCTTGAGATCATTCTTCACCTGATGACGTCAGCTGTTTGTTTTAGCATGCTTAAATGACTTAAAAATCAAGCATCAGAATATGGAAGCTTTTTTCCAGAATGGAATAAAAAAAATTAAAGGTAATTGTGCATTTTTTTCCCACTATTTAGAAAAAAAATTCTCAGAATTTTGAGTTTACATTTTGGAATTCTGACTTTTTGTTTCAGAATTCTTAGTTTAAATCTCACAATTCTGACTTTTTGTATCGGGATTCTGAGTTCACATCTCACAATTTTGACTTTTTCTCGGAATTCTGAGTTCAAATCTCACAATTTTGACTTTTTCTCGGAATTCTGAGTTTAAATCTCACAATTTTGACTTTTTCTCAGAATTCTGAGTTTAAATCTCACAATTTTGACTTTTTCTCGGAATTCGGAGTTTAAATTTCACAATTTTGGCTTTTTCTCAGAATTCTGAGTTTAAATCTCACAATTTTGACTTTTTCTCGGAATTCTGAGTTTAAATCTCACAATTTTGACTTTTTCTCGGAATTCTGAGTTTAAATCTAACAATTCTGGCTTTTTGTCTCGGAATTCTGAGTTTAAATCTCACAATTTTGGCTTTTTCTCAAATTCTGAGTTTAAATCTCACAATTTTGACTTTTCTCGGAATTCTGAGTTTAAATCTAACAATTCTGGCTTTTTGTATCGAATTCTGAGTTTAAATCTCACAATTTTGACTTTTTCTCGGAATTCTGAGTTTAAATCTCACAATTTTGGCTTTTTCTCAGAATTCTGAGTTTAAATCTCACAATTTTGACTTTTTCTCAGAATTCTAAGTTTAAATCTCACAATTTTGACTTTTTCTCGGAATTCTGAGTTTAAATCTCACAATTTTGACTTTTTCTCGGAATTCTGAGTTTAAATCTCACAATTCTGGCTTTTTGTATCAGAGTTCTGAGTTTAAATCTCACAATTCAGACTTTTTTCTAATGAATAAAAACTAAAAAAGGTAATTGCGACTTTGCCTTTTTGTAACAAATCACAATTCAGATTTTTTTTCTTCTCAGAATTGCGAAGATAAAGGTATTTTTTATTGAGTAACAGAAATAAGCTTCCATATGCGAGAGACTATGATCCGCAGACTCCAGAACAGTGTTTTGACTGAATATCCATCATCTATATCTGCGCTGTTCAGAGAACAGCGTCTGTGTCTGAAGGGTTCCTGCCTCTGCTGTGATTGACAGCTGCAGTGTGTGTGCAGTGTGTGTGTCTCTCCATGCTAAACTTCTGCATTAATGGTGAGAAACTAACTAATGGTATTGATGATACTAACTGAATTACATTAGCGTGACAGTAGTTCAGCTGTTTTCAGAACAGTCTAGCTGCGTTGTTTGTATGTCATATATTGCCGATACAGCCGAGTGGTTAGTCGAGCTCTAGTAATAATCAAACATGCTTTCCTAAACTCTTCCCTCTCTCTCTCTCTCTCTCTCTCTCTCTCTCTCTCTCTCTCTCTCTCTCTCTCTCTCTCTCTCTCTCTCTCTCTCTCTCTCTCTCTCTCTCTCTCTCTCTCTCTCTCTCTCTCTCTCTCTCTGTGTGTCATATATAGCACTGGGGAGTCTGATCAATTTCAGCACATTGGTGCATTTGAATGGTTTATTTAAATGAACCAGATACAAGAAACAAGCAAACAAATGTGATTCATTTGAGTCTTTATGTCTATTTTGTAGTTACAACCTGCTGTTCATCTCGATTTTAGTTTAGTTTATTGTACAAAACAGATTTTTTTTGTTTGCCAAAATACAAGCTAATCATGATTTAAATTAGCTAAATCACAGTTTCAGACATTTTATAATTTTACAAAAGATTTCAAATAAATGCAAACTATTTCAACACTGATAATAGTCATAAATGTTTCTTGAGCGTCAAATCATCATATTAGAGTGTTTTCTGAAGGATCATGTGACACTGAAGACTGGAGTAATGATGCTGAAAATACAGCTTTGATCACAGGAATATATTACATTTTACAATATATTTACATAGAAAACAGCTATTTTAATTTGTAATAATATTTGACATTTTTACTGATTTTACTGTATTTTTGAAATGTATATATATATATATATATTATTGAAAGAGAGAGAGAGAGAGAAAGAGAGAGATTTACAGCACATTGACTTCTGCTCAAGGACTCAAATTAATCAATTTTTCAAACTTTTTCCTTCAAGATTTCTCGACAGAAAGAGGGCAGAGCGGGAGAGCGTGTGATTATTGCTTCAGCTTAAGCCTAAAATATGTTCATATTTATCAACACGAGGTTAAAGTTTAATCAAGCCATTAACGGAAATCCTCAAGGGGTCAAACATTCCCCGAAACCATCTTTATTACTTACTGACCCACAAAACCTGTAGGAACTATCAGCAGCAAACACTCTCCACCCTAAAGCCTCGAGCAATACCAACAAAAAAAAACCATAAACAGCTCGAACCGTCTCTGTGACCCGACTCGCTCGCTCAAATTAAACACCCGGCTGTCTAGAGACTCGTGCTTCCTTTTTCTTTTCTCACAAACATAAAAAGGAGATGTTACAGAGGTTAACCTCTCATAAAAAGCTTTGCTTTTCTCCAAGTGATGCAACATGCTGTAAACTCTTGGCTTTGAGGGCCTTTGGTTTTCTGGCACTTCTACAATGCTCTCAAGAGCTGGAGCGACGGGAGGACGGGCTCTTCAGTCCCGGGACTTCACCGCGAGCTCGAGGAGGAATTAGTTATATGCAAATGTTCCTTCAATAAAAAGGAAACCACTGAGCAGGCAAATCTACAGTCTATAAAGAGCACTCGCGCAGAACGAGGAAACCTGCCATGAAGTTAATAAGACTTGTGCTCTATTAAAATAAAAAGACAACAATAAAAGCTTGCATTTGCCACATCCCAGCAAACAAACCATCAGCACAGCACTTTACAGCGGTGGAGAGAGACGGGCCGAGATATTGACGAAAATTGGCCCTGAGACAGAAAAACGCGGTGTAAAGAGGCACAGACATGCGGAAGAGTATGAGTATAGTTGGGCTGGTCAAGCGTATGACTCCATCGGGAGATCCATCATTTATCTCTGCTCTGGTGTCGGCCCGTGATGCTTAGCAACGGAGAGGATGAGGGATTACATCGAGACATGAGAAAACAGCGCTGACATTTATATGATCATATGGCTGACGCAGAATGAGACAACACTGACCTGAGAACTGAGGAACCGCAAAGCAGAGCTGTAATGAAGGAGAAGCATGTCAGTTTAAGAAATAAACGTGCATTGTTCAGTCAATAACGTCTGGTATACTGGAGTACAGCGTACTGCGTATACTGTATAAACCATACAATAAAAAAAGTATGCAGTACTTTTACTGTCACGTGACCTAACTATTTTTCATGTTTCACCCACTGAGTGAGGAATAGTCATCGTCTTATAACAAAGATAGATAGATATATAGATAGATATATAGATAGATAGATAGATAGATAGATAGATAGATAGATAGATAGATAGATAGATAGATAGATAGATAGATAGATAGATAGATAGATAGATAGATAGATAGATAGATCTATAGATAGATAGACAGACAGACAAACAGACACAGACAGACAGACAGATAGATAGATAGATAGATAGATAGCATTGATGGATGGATTGATGGATATAGATAGATAGATAGACCAATAGATAGATAGATAGACCAATAGATAGATAGATAGATAGATAGATAGATAGATAGATAGATAGATAGATAGATAGATAGATAGATAGATAGATAGATAGATAGATAGATAGATAGATAGATAGATCTATAGATAGATAGACAGACAGACAAACAGACACAGACAGACAGACAGATAGATAGATAGATAAGAGCATTGATGGATGGATTGATGGATATAGATAGATAGATAGACCAATAGATAGATAGATAGACCAATAGATAGATAGATAGATAGATAGATAGACAGACAGACAGACAGACAGACAGATAGATAGATAGATAGATAGATAGATAGATAGATAGATAGATAGATAGATAGATAGATAGATAGACAGACAGACAGACAGACAGACAGACAGACAGATAGATAGATAGATAGATAGATAGATAGATAGATAGATAGATAGATAGATAGATAGATAGATAGATAGATAGATAGGTTAAACCTCAGTAATGCAGAAGGCCAGAGGAGGATGAATGTTCTGTGTGTTTCAGCGGCTCCTTCGCTCTATTCATCATCCTGAGGCCCAGAGCTCGGCTCAAACCCCAGCGGTTCTGAAGCTCAGAGAATGAATAACAGGAGTGGGCCGGGCGAGAGCGCTAAATATCTGGAGACGAGAGGCCGAGAAATAACCGCAGAACCGCTAGATGAATCATCCGCAGAGACGTGCTCTGATGTGAGCTCATGGACCACAAGCCCGGAGATAACGGTGCTGACACAATCATCAGAAAGATTTATTTTATTGGAAGAAAAATTGAGAACAACAGGCTATCAGAGGTCTATCATCTAACATCTTTCCCACAGAAAGTGTTTCTATACAGTGATTTCAAGGCGACTATTGTTCATTTCCTTAAGTAACGGCCATTAATAGTTAACGGAAGTGAGCCATTACAAACTTAAATGGCATAAAATCTAATTTACATATAATAAAGGCTTCATTTGCATCCAAATGGTAATTAATTTTTGCAGATTTTGCAGAATGTAAAATGCATAAATCATCAGGATTGAGTTAGATTGACTGAATAGAAGGTGTTTGCATATTTATATACATATTTATCACATTTTCTGTTGAGTTCAGCATGTGATGTGCAGCAAAAAATAAACTCAAAAGCTGAAGCAGCAATGCTTAAACAAGCCTTATCTTCATGGACGACAGGATTTAGGGCCTGACTAAGGCCACATTTACACAGCCGGGTATTTAGAGAAACGAATATTTCCCCCCCTCCATTTTCAATAATAACATTGTGCACACAACATCGCTTTAAAAAAAGTTGTCATTTACATAAACCCGCATAAATATGCCGTCGAGCGCCATCATAACTCTGCCAAAATGGGCGCTCACAAGCATTTTCTGGCGCATAATGTGACATTTGAGAACCTAAAACCCCGTTTCTCCCAGTCGACACGGCCACACATAACCGTCGTTATCAGAAATCTCCACTTTGGCCGGAGTTTTTAGAAATAATCGTTTTCTGTGATAAAAACAGGGTTTTCGTGTAAATGAGAGGCCAAACCGCAGGGAAATATCTGCGTCTTCCCTTTGTGTAAACGGGGCTTAAGAAACACGCTACTTAAACTCCTGATAGTTTCATTCTACGGAATATTTTCCTCTAAAACGTTGCTAAAAGATGTGTTTTTTAGAAGACAGTTTGTTGTTGATTTGAACATTACATGTTACTTAAACAATAGTCAGATTATCATTCTATGTTCAGGGTTATCATTGACTAAAATGAAAACCATAAAAAATGTTTACAATAAATAAATTATATATATACACTCACCTAAAGGATTATTAGGAACACCTGTTCAATTTCTCATTAATGCAATTATCTAATCAACCAATCACATGGCAGTTGCTTCAATGCATTTAGGGGTGTGGTCCTGGTCAAGACAATCTCCTGAACTCCAAACTGAATGTCAGAATGGGAAAGAAAGGTGATTTAAGCAATTTTGAGCGTGGCATGGTTGTTGGTGCCAGACGGGCCGGTCTGAGTATTTCACAATCTGCTCAGTTACTGGGATTTTCACGCACAACCATTTCTAGGGTTTACAAAGAATGAAAAGGGAAAAACATCCAGTATGCGGCAGTCCTGTGGGCGAAAATGCCTTGTTGATGCTAGAGGTCAGAGGAGAATGGGCCGACTGATTCAAGCTGATAGAAGAGCAACTTTGACTGAAATAACCACTCGTTACAACCGAGGTATGCAGCAAAGCATTTGTGAAGCCACAACACACACAACCTTGAGGCGGATGGGCTACAACAGCAGAAGACCCCACCGGGTACCACTCATCTCCACTACAAATAGGAAAAAGAGGCTACAATTTGCAAGAGCGCACCAAAATTGGACAGTTGAAGACTGGAAAAATGTTGCCTGGTCTGATGAGTCTAGATTTCTGTTGAGACATTCAGATGGTAGAGTCAGAATTTGGCGTAAACAGAATGAGAACATGGATCCATCATGCCTTGTTCCCACTGTGCAGGCTGGTGGTGGTGGTGTAATGGTGTGGGGGATGTTTTCTTGGCACACTTTAGGCCCCTTAGTGCCAATTGGGCATCGTTTAAATGCCACGGCCTACCTGAGCATTGTTTCTGACCATGTCCATCCCTTTATGGCCACCATGTACCCATCCTCTGATGGCTACTTCCAGCAGGATAATGCACCATGTCACAAAGCTCGAATCATTTCAAATTGGTTTCTTGAACATGACAATGAGTTCACTGTACTAAAATGGCCCCCACAGTCACCAGATCTCAACCCAATAGAGCATCTTTGGGATGTGGTGGAACGGGAGCTTCGTGCCCTGGATGTGCATCCCACAAATCTCCATCAACAGCAAGATGCTATCCTATCAATATGGGCCAACATTTCTAAAGAATGCTTTCAGCACCTTGTTGAATCAATGCCACGTAGAATTAAGGCAGTTCTGAAGGCGAAAGGGTGTCAAACACAGTATTAGTATGGTGTTCCTAATAATCCTTTAGGTGAGTGTATATATAACTTACCTTAAAATTAAATACAAAAATAGTAAAACCTATTTAGACATTTACAACAACAAAAAAACAAACATAAAAATGACAAAAACAAACAACAAAATTACTAAAACTTAAAAATGACAAAAATACTAAAACTTTTAAATAAAATAAAAATTCTTTAAATTAATTCAAAATATAAACAAATTTTAATATATCAGACAGATAGATAGATAGATAGATAGATAGATAGATAGATAGATAGATAGATAGATAGATAGATAGATAGATAGATAGATAGATAGATAGATAGATAGATAGATAGAACATATCTATCTATAAAATGGTTATAGATAGTGGTTATAAAATATCTTTTAGGTTGACGAATACCGAGATTAAAAAGTTAATGTACTTATAGCAAATCCCATTTTTACTCACATGTCATTTTTGGAGCCTGCATGGACCCGTTTTCCTCCCTCGTACATCACAGATATTTATGTGATTTCATATCCGGTAAAACCACTGACTCAGTGTTGTTAAATACGGTGACCTGCATCTGAGAAACCAAGCCTGGCTTTAAATTCTATTTGAAATCCATTTGGATCCATAAGTCTCCATTCCCTCCCTTTCTCAAGTGCAGACAAACAGTCGTCTCGTCTGGGCAGGCCAGAGTAATTTAATTTAGGAGCCGGAAACATGGCATCCGCTCCGTGCGCGCGTAAGGCCGGCTGTAATGCAGCGAGTTTATATTTAAGGCCGTCAGAGAAATGTAATAAGAGCGCTGTGTGCTGTGAGGTGCAGAGCGGCACGGCTCAGGAACACCCGAGCTGGAGAGTTTGTGGATAAATGGCAATTATCAAATTAGACTCTATATTTAGAGCCGGTGTGAAACACAGAAGCTCGTAATTAAACACAGAAACAGTGACGCACAAAAAGTTGCATATAAACACGCTTCAAACACAACATGCTTTTGTAAATGGCAGGTTAATTTGCGCTCCCAAATAAAGGTGCGATTCCGGTGGGCTATTAATGGATGCTGGCTCTGCAGGTGTGAATGAGGCTCTTTGTGAGTCACTGTGTTTGAGATCAGAGCGTCCTGATGAGGATGGATCTTATTAAAGCGCTGATGATTCATGCACTTTGACATTTATCATCCTTCGTGAGAATTCTGGGTGATATTAATGCATTACCTGAGTCGTGCGACTCGGCCTGCCCTGCCACTGATATATTAACACAGGACAGAGAACGTTTGGCCAATGCATTGCAAACTTAATGTGCCCCTATTGTGCTTTTTTGATTATATAACCTTTCATGTAGTGTTATGTAGCTGTGAATGTAAAAAAGTCTGCAAAGTGCATGACAAATTAAGTTATTGAAGAAACGAGTCTCACTTCCTGATGAACCTACGTAACAATGTAACAAATTTGCATAATGCCAGGCTATGTTTTCATTGGCTGCCTGTGAACAGTGTCTCTTTGCTCCGCCCTCAAACACTGTAGTGTATCTGAGACTGGAAGAGTTTGGTTTGTGTTGTTCATGTCGAGAAGACGCTTTGTTCTGTGAATCCACTTTGATGCACACTTGACCGACGCCATCCTTACTGTACATATCACTGTGTATCAAGAGAACATATTACCAATCAGAGCAGAGTAGACCAATCACAACAGACTGAGCCATCTGACCAATCAGAGCAGAGTTGACCAATCACAACAGACTGAGCCATCTGACCAATCAGAGCAGAGTAGACCAATCACAACAGACTGAGCCATCTGACCAATCAGAGCAGAGTAGACCAATCACAACAGACTGAGCCATCTGAGCAATCAGAGCAGAGTTGACCAATCACAACAGACTGAGCCATCTGACCAATCAGAGCAGAGTTGACCAATCACAACAGACTGAGCCATCTGACCAATCAGAGCAGAGTAGACCAATCACAATAGACTGGCCCATCTGACCAATCAGAGCAGAGTAGACCAATCACAATAGACTGGCCCATCTGACCAATCAGAGCAGAGTAGACCAATCACAATAGACTGGGCCATCTGACCAATCAGAGCAGAGTAGACCAATCACAATAGACTGGCCCATCTGACCAATCAGAGCAGAGTAGACCAATCACAACAGACTGGCCCATCTGACCAATCAGAGCAGAGTTGACCAATCACAACAGATTGAGCCATCTGACCAATCAGAGCAGAGTAGACCAATCACAATAGACTGGCCCATCTGACCAATCAGAGCAGAGTAGACCAATCACAACAGACTGGGCCATCTGACCAATCAGAGCAGAGTAGACCAATCACAATAGACTGGGCCATCTGACCAATCACAATAGACTGGCCCATCTGACCAATCAGAGCAGAGTAGACCAATCACAATAGACTGGGGCATCTGACCAATCAGAGCAGAGTAGACCAATCACAATAGACTGGCCCATCTGACCAATCAGAGCAGAGTAGACCAATCCCAATAGACTGGGCCATCTGACCAATCAGAGCAGAGTAGACCAATCACAATAGACTGGCCCATCTGACCAATCAGAGCAGAGTTGACCAATCACAACAGATTGAGCCATCTGACCAATCAGAGCAGAGTAGACCAATCACAATAGACTGGCCCATCTGACCAATCAGAGCAGAGTAGACCAATCACAACAGACTGGCCCATCTGACCAATCAGAGCAGAGTAGACCAATCACAACAGACTGGGGCATCTGACCAATCAGAGCAGAGTAGACCAATCACAATAGACTGGCCCATCTGACCAATCAGAGCAGAGTAGACCAATCACAACAGACTGGCCCATCTGACCAATCAGAGCAGAGTAGACCAATCACAACAGACTGGGGCATCTGACCAATCAGAGCAGAGCAGGCTCTCAGATGGGCTTTTTAAATGTATTATTAATATTTTTAGCTTTAGTTGAATTACATCAGACAAGTATTATCGTTATGTGTACATACTTTACTATTTAAATAATGCTCTGTTTTTTTCACTACAATGGGATTTTTGTGAACTATGGTAATAGTATGTTTTACTTTGAGCAATTCTCATTGTTCTCAAAGGTGAATATTGTTAGACACTTATTTGTGAATTACAGTAAAAAAAAATACTTTGATCAATTTAAATAAAAAGGCAGTACAACAAATACTAGCATGATGTCTAAATACTTCACAATTGAAATATTTTTTCACAGATTACAGTAATCATGAATATGTCAAAATGCACAAAAATTTAATGGGCTTATATTTTTTCATACAACAAAATGTCTGGGTGAAATATAACCCTGCGCCTGAGATGGTCAGCGCTGTGCATTAGAGGTCAGAGGGCATAACGTGTGGTGACAGCGTGACTGTGTACATGAAGCTGGTCTGAAGCATGGATCTGTTCTTGCTGCACGATAAAGCATCAGCTTGCTCTGGGATCCGTCCTATGGGAATGAGGTTGGGCTCTGGTATCCACCCTCCTGTCACAGGCTCTATTTAAAGACATCCTTCACTCTGGGGTTCAGACCACACTCAATAGAGAATCAATCAACGCACTAATTTAACAATTAGTCCCATTATTCTCTATAAATAAACACAACGCTGGCTTCCCCTCGTCCTCTTCTGGGAATCAGTCAGATCAGCGTTCAGATAATGCAATCTGTGGCTTCTTAGTCAGTCGTCTCATTTTCTTCTTGAAGATAACTTATTTAAATCATTTACATAAAAACATAGACTGGTCTAATAATTTCAATCCGAAAAGTAAGTCTTAATTTGACGTAGTGTCTGCGTTTATGCAACTGGCCCCAGATCTGCTGCAAATCTCACACAATGTTTAATTACATGAAAATCACATCTGATGCAAAATTAAGCATATTTTTTGATCCATTAAGAGTTTTTAGCATATTAAATACTCAAGTGCATATAAAAAATACTTGAATAAAGGGTCAAGGTGCCCTATCACACACCGGTGCAATGCGGCCAGGCGGCCAGCGAATCCACCATGGCGCGAGCGCAACTGGCTTTTAACCCTTTAAGTGTCACCCCCCTTTTTTTGAATATACATGAAAATGCACATTTCGAACTTAAATGGTTGTAATTCAAGAATGCTTGGAATATAGACGTAAGATTGGTCTTGTTTTAAAGAAGACATTTGGCAGATTTGTGTAGAAGTGAAATAAATTAAGAAAATGAAACAGAAAAAAAGTTATAGAAGTTTGAGTTTATGAAAATGTACAATGTAAAAAATGTACTTATTCATATTTTATATAAAATATACATTTTCAAAACCTTGGCGACTCTAAAACTGCAAAAAAAAAAAAAAAAAATCAAAGCCAAAAATCTGAATAAGTTGTGTTTCAAATTTTAGGTTGATATCTCAAAAAACTAGCTTTCAGTAAGATTTTGTTTGTGCGCAGTACCGGACGCTTCCACTAGGGCACAACCAGACTCCAGACTGTGTATTGCATTGTTTTTTGCCATTGGTTCTGAGGAAGGAGTGTCTCCATTGACTGATGTGTTGGTATGTGTTTTGTGTTGTGGGTACTATGCTGTTGGCATCTGGTGGTGCTTTTATTCTGTGTTTGTTTTTAGATCCTGCTGCACACTAAATTTCCTTTCTAAGGATAAATAAAGTGGAACTGAACTGAACTGACTCCATTACTGCCCATATAAGGGCGCCTCCATTTCCATATGTGTTTTGAGTGATTTGAACCATTATTTCCACAATTTTCATACAATTTATAAAGTAGACATCCTATTCAGAAGTAATATGAGAAGTCTGGCAGATTTTGATATGAATTCAACCTCTAAGAAACACATAAAAAGAACAAGCATGTGCGTTATAGCTTCCTGCCACAAATGGTGAATCTATCATTTTTCTTTATATTTAAAAACAAATTCAGACCTTTTTTTCTAAAATAATTGAATGGATGCTATCTTTTGAACTCTTGGCATGAAAACAAACTGAGGTTTCTACCCTTCTTTCATGATTTTTCATGTTCATCACTATTTCAAAATAAAGGTCTAAACACGCCTTAGGAGTATGAAAATATTCTTGTTGCAAATTGATAAATTACGGCATTATTTGTTGCAAATATCAAAATTGATCAATTTTGAAAATCAATCACCAAATATGGAAACTAGAGATTGTAAGCTTTCAAATGATATATAGTTTGTCAAGATTAGTTTAGGTTTAGTATAGGATATTACTGTTTAAAAAATTTAATGGATTTGGGCGCACCGGTGGGCCGGTGACACTTAAGGGGTTTTAAAGGGAATGAGAGATGAGACTCTGATTGGTTTATTGCATGTTGCGCCCAAAACACACCCATTACTCATTAAGAGAATAGAGACAAAACACACCCATTACTCATTAAGAGAATAGGGACAAAACACACCCATTACTCATTAAGAGAATAGAGACAAAACACACCCATTACTCATTAAGAGAATAGAGACAAAACACACCCATTACTCATTAAGAGAATAGAGACAAAACACACCCATTACTCGTTAAGAGAATAGGGACGTCCCTTTTAGACCAGCGCCGGGAGCGCCGACCATTTTTCCCGTCGGCAAACTAGCAACAGTGGATTCGGACGCCCTAAGTGCACTTGCGCCGTGAGCTTTAGACCATGAGCTTAGATAGTTAAAATAGGGCCCAAGATTTTGGGCAATTCTCCTAGGCTGCATATCACTTTTGCCCACGATGTATTTCAGCCATGTGTAGCAGAATTTTGGACCAATGAAATGCAAGGTGGGCGGGGCTACACAGCACAATGCCAGATACACAGAAACCAAGCCATGCACAACATGTCCCACTGCGGTCATGGCTGGTGGTTCGGACAAAAGCTCAGGTTTAATTGTTAATTGTCCTAGTTAGGACAGCGATGAGGATTATTATCTGTCTTGTTGCATCGAAATGCTTGAGTCATTTATAAAAGCTTATATAATCTGCATTAATATTTAATGAAAGCCACTTCCTCTGGCCTTGTAATGAGTTTAAAGGAATAAATGAGAAATTGGTTTAAGGGGGTCTTTCAGGTCATGTGTATTTGTGTGTCTCCAATGCATGCGGATCTGTCTGAAACATTCAAGGAAAGGTTTTCAAGGCCGCCTCCATTAGTCATGCTAAAAGCATGGTGTGTGGTGGAGACACTCTCTCTCTGTGACAAACAGCATGTGTGTGTGTGTGAGTGTGTTGGATCCCCAAGGCTGCTGGGGTTTGAGCGTGTGCTGGTGGAGGTCTCTGTCATCTCCTGGAAAACATGTCAGTCATAGCGCAGACAGATGTCACCACGTCGAGATCACATCAAACCAGGACATCTCATCACAAAAGCCAGAAATAGGTTATCTGAGCTCGAGAGAAGTTTACTCCCCGCTGAGGACGAACAAGGACAGGGAACGTGCTGGAACTGATACACAACATGTCACCAACTTTATAAACTACTGGTTTAGTTTGTTTGAGGAGCGTTTGGGAAGATACTTTTACTTGTAGCTTGCTAAGATGCAACAAGTGGCTGTGTCTTTTTAATTATAGAGCTATCAGGTTATTTATGATCTATACAAAATCTGAGTAATTACAGTATCTGGTAAAAAGAAAAGAAAATGGTGATAGTTTCAAACACAGAAAAAAAAACACCCAAGAAGTCTCTTCTGCTCATCAACGCTGCATTTATTTGATCATAAATACAATAAAAAAGTGAAATATTATTAGAATTTAATATAGCTGTTTTCTATGTGAATATATAATAAAGTGTAATTTATTCCTGTGATCAAAGCTGAATTTTCAGCATCATTTCTCCAGTGTTCAGTGTCACATGATCCTTCAGAAATCACTCTGATATGATGATTTGATGCTTAAGAAACATTTATGATTATTATCAATGTTGAAAACAGTTGTGCTGCTTCATATTTTTGTGGAAACCGTGATACATTTTTCTTTTTCTTTGATAAATAGAAAGTTCAAAAGAACAGCATATATTTGAAATAGAGTCTTTTGTAACATTATAAATGTCTTTACTGTCACTTTTGATTGGTTGAATGCAGTATTTTTATAAAATGTTTTATGCTTAAAACAAGAACAAATATCTGCCGGTGGAGTCAGAAAAATAAACTTAATTTTTGCTCTGACTCTTGTTCTGATGTTTTAAGTAACAACAAAAAAATCACTTAATTTTTTAACATTTTTCAAAAAACAAGACTTATTATCTTCAGTCATTTTGCTTCTCAAGTACAGTAGCGTTTTTTGGCACGGGCGAACCGGACTGGCGCCCGGGGCGCCATTTTTTCATGACACATGGGGCAGTAAAAAACAAACAAAAAAACAAGCAGCATTTAGCGGGGTTCAAGCATTTAAGGCCTTTAAGCACATAAACATTAAAGACATTGAGTTTTATTTAGCAATCATTTAACCAGTGACATAATAGATGGAAGAGACCATAAACAGCCAATACAGGCAATTTACCATAGGAAATACATGGGTTTTAAAGTTTTTTGATAGTTATAGCGCCATCTATGGCCCGATCTCCATACAATTTGTCATGCTTGTTAACTATGTAATGTCACATATGCCTACCAATTTTTGTCAAGTTCTGAGTTTTCGTTTAGGATTTATAGGCTTTTGAGTGTATTTTGCCACGCCCATTTTCTAAATGACCCTATTAAATTACCCTAAGTTCAACTTGTTTTTCGATAATTATTGATCTCTAGAGAGTCCAGAGAATTGCCCTAGACTGGTTTGGTTCCGATCGGGCGAAAAACCAGGGACTAGTTTGCAAAAGTAGGTTTTGGACAGAATTCGACATAGCAGAAATGTTTTGCTGCCTAAATCGAAATTGGAGTTTTTAGAAATTTAGTACTTTTGGTTGCTGTAGCGCCACCTATGGGCCAATCGGGGTCATACTCTGATAGGTTCTCCCCAAATTGAGGCCTACCATCTGGCCCGGTTTCAAGTCTCTAGCACTTACGGTTTGGTCAACACGATCAGTTTTACAAATCCTTACAATTACAATAGGGTTTCAACACTTCGTACTTGAACCCCTAATAATCCTCGGCGCCGTGAAGAGGTTTTCTATTCTCTATCATTTCACTGTGTGGGGAATTGGCCAACTGGCGCCCCCTGCTGCTGCTGGCTGAGAAGGTGCCGTGCACAGAAGCTGTGTGAGAAGGGGAGGGGGGCGCGGCCGGGGGACAGTTCACCTCGGGTCTCTCCCAAATGGACTGGACAAGGGGGGGAACCGGGGATCCACTGTATAGAGCAATTCTCTAATGGAATTAGTGGGCTAAAGTCAGTCACACCTTGACCTTCTTCCAAATAACGCTCATTTCAGTCGTAATATTATAAATACAGGCCTATAGTTCCTGCACATTTTTCTTTTTCTGAACTGTGTGAAATGAAATAATAAAAATAGGTATATACAAAACGATTATGTGGTCACAAGGTGAATTGGTTTAGTCTTGACTTCTGACTCGTGAGAGACAGTAATGGGGGGGGGGGATGGGAAATCTGTTGATTGTCGAGTACCAAATAAACACAGAGATGGACAGGAAAAGGTCAAAGCCATCAGGTGCCCAATTTAGAAAAAAAAAAAAGAAAAGAAGAGGAGAAACGAGCAAAAGATAAAGGTATCAACTGTTATCTCTGTGTGATTACGGTATCCATGTCATGAATGAAGGGCTATTGTTAATTGGTGGGTATCACTCTCATGTTTATTAGCCTTTTTGCTATGATGCTTGCTATGCTTATACAACAATAATTCGGTTTTAACTCAACAAACAAGAGATCTAATTTCTATTGTGCTTTAAAACGAAACTATTACAAGTTCAGTTATTATTTATTTCCATCATTCGGGTTAACGATAGGCCCTGTAATTAGCCAATGAAATTTTCACATCTGTAGGTAGTTTCAAAGACGAACATTTGCTATTTATTTGCTACAACTCTATTTCGTGACAAGTCATAACTAAAAATGTTCTAATGAAGGATTTGTGCAATTGAGAAATATAGTTTTCTCTTTCACTTATGTTGTTATAATTAAATAGGCCTATAACTGTTTGTGCAGAATTTTTGCTGTCTTGATTTAAGACTGTTTAGATATTTGTGGAAAACAAGACGAGCATGATTGTGTAGGTCACAGAAACTCATCTGACACACGGCTGAAACAGTCGTCCTGTAACCGCACACACACACACACACACACTGCGTGAGCTATTGTTGAGCTCTTTACCCGTCACTCACGGCGTTCGGGTTTGCTGACTTCAGGTTGGCCGACATGGGCCGTGAAGAAGCGCACAAATAGCATCTGTACTTATCCTGTCACATGCAAACAGAAACTAAATTGCCTTTTAAAAGACAGCATGATACGGTGACAGCAGAAATTAGCAGCAGAATCTCTCCGTCAGCGAGTCAGAAGCACAGTTTCTCCCACAGGGCTTGCGTGACTGAAAAACCTCCTCTCTTCTTCTGGAAATAGACTGAAGGGATTTTGCGTTGGGTTTTGAGTGCTGTCCGTTGTAAGTTTTCGCCACATGCTTTCAGACATAAATTCTGGACATAAGGTGCATTCCTGACACGTTTAGTGCCGTTTTAGGACTATAATGCTGCACAGAATGTCACTTTTGCTATTATTGCTCACTAGGCAATAGCGATATTTCGGGAAATGTCACGGGTTATGTCGGACCGCTGACGAGGGGTTAATAAGACCACACTGTCAGCCGGTGAAGATATTCATGACGTGCCGTGAATGAAATCCTGGCGGAGATTATTTTTAACATTTCGAGAATGTCACTGTGTAATCGTGGGAATTTTTGCAAGTTCCTGCATTTTTTTTTACTCCCACTTAGAGAATGTGGAGGGAGTTTTTGGAAGTTGCGAGTTTTACACCAGAAAAATAACATGATCACAACAGTTGTTGAAAGCGATGTTCATAGTGTGCCAACAGAACGGCTGCCAAACACGACAATTCATTAGCGTCCTATTACACACTGTAAACCTGCCAAACAACAGACACACACACGTGTGCTTATTATGTCAGTCCTGCACTCTGTTATTGTTAATTAAAACGATTAAAAGTTGTTTTCATAAACTGATATAAAGCTGAGAAGAAAACTCAAACTAGAAAATGTTTAGTTGACTTGGCAACTAAATGAAATATTTTGAAGTATTAAATAACTAAAACTGAAATAAAACATTAGTAGTAGTAGTATTTATAATTGCATATAAAGATTTAAATATTTAATTATAGTTGTTAATATTTGAATTAGCTTTTATTTTTATATTTTCAGTTCAGTTCAGTTCATTGTGTATGTATATACACTCACCTAAAGGATTATCAGGAACACCATACTAATACTGTGTTTGACCCCCTTTCGCCTTCAGAACTGCCTTAATTCTACGTGGCATTGATTCAACAAGGTGCTGAAAGCATTCTTTAGAAATGTTGGCCCATATTGATAGGATAGCATCTTGCAGTTGATGGAGATTTGTGGGATGCACATCCAGGGCACAAAGCTCCCGTTCCACCACATCCCAAAGATGCTCTATTGGGTTGAGATCTGGTGACTGTGGGGGCCATTTTAGTACAGTGAACTCATTGTCATGTTCAAGAAACCAATTTGAAATGATTCGAGCTTTGTGACATGGTGCATTATCCTGCTGGAAGTAGCCATCAGAGGATGGGTACATGGTGGCCATAAAGGGATGGACATGGTCAGAAACAATGCTCAGGTAGGCCGTGGCATTTAAATGATGCCCAATTGGCACTAAGGGACCTAAAGTGTGCCAAGAAAACATCCCCCACACCATTACACCACCACCACCAGCCTGCACAGTGGTAACAAGGCATGATGGATCCATGTTCTCATTCTGTTTACGCCAAATTCTGACTCTACCATCTGAATGTCTCAACAGAAATCGAGACTCATCAGACCAGGCAACATTTTTCCAGTCTTCAACTGTCCAGTTTTGGTGAGCTCTTGCAAATTGTAGCCTCTTTTTCCTGTTTGTAGTGGAGATGAGTGGTACCCGGTGGGGTCTTCTGCTGTTGTAGCCCATCCGCCTCAAGGTTGTGCGTGTTGTGGCTTCACAAATGCTTTGCTGCATACCTCGGTTGTAACGAGTGGTTATTTCAGTCAAAGTTGCTCTTCTATCAGCTTGAATCAGTCGGCCCATTCTCCGCTGACCTCTAGCATCAACAAGGCATTTTCGCCCACAGGACTGCCGCAGACTGGATGTTTTTCCCTTTTCATTCTTTGTAAACCCTAGAAATGGTTGTGTGTGAAAATCCCAGTAACTGAGCAGATTGTGAAATACTCAGACCGGCCCGTCTGGCACCAACAACCATGCCACGCTCAAAATTGCTTAAATCACCTTTCTTTCCCATTCTGACATTCAGTTTGGAGTTCAGGAGATTGTCTTGACCAGGACCACACCCCTAAATGCATTGAAGCAACTGCCATGTGATTGGTTGATTAGATAATTGCATTAATGAGAAATTGAACAGGTGTTCCTAATAATCCTTTAGGTGATTGTATATATATATATATATTATTAAAGCTTTATTGCAGACACAGGTCCATATAACACATCATACAGTACAAAAAGGAGATACAAGGAAATACATAAATAAAGATACATGCATATCTATGTATATAAACACACACACACACACATACATAAAACACATACATCTTCTACACCCAATGAAATCCTGTGTTTTTGGATAAAAGTGTCTGTAGACCGACTACTTGCGTTTGTAAAGCCCGTTCACACAGTGATTAATTTGGACAGGCAGCAAAACTTGTTCTTTAAACGCCAAACCGCCGAAACGAAGCCACAAAGTGCCTTCTGCTACAAGCAATTTTTGAGACTTTAATTATACGTTTGGTGAGTGTGTCTCAGACAGAAAGAAGTTGCTGTTTTATCATTGTGTCGTGACGGCTGAAGGTCGGTCAGAGAGAGAGGGAAGGATCAGTCGACATGTTTCTGATTATTAAAAGGTGCTGAGATGGAGACAGGCTGTCTTTGGGGAGAAAACTATATTAGATTCAATCCATCTCAATTTGAATGAGAATTTGGCTCATTTGTGCTCAATGGAAATCTGATATGTTCTGGAAACCCTGCCTGTGGCTTTTAGGAGCGACACCATTAAGAGTCATTCATATCCTGTCCGAAGAAGATTTTAATTCAGTTTGCCTTTGCATTCAGATCAGATCGTGCAAATCTCTTACAGTACATGTAGAAATCACCTCGAGGAGCCCTGATAAACGGATACTCCATCTGTCATTATTCACTGGCATCTTAATGCTGGAGAGGAGCCGAATAATGTGTGTTATGTTCTGATTATCTGTAGGTTTCAGTGTTTTCTTTGCCTCATAACAGCAGAATGATGTAATTAATGTAGACATGAAGCTCATTAAACATGACTCCATTGTCCCAGCGCTGCTATAGAAGTCTTTACGCCGGCGAAAGGTTAAGAGCGACAGCAATATGAGCCCGACTGTAATTTACTGCGCACTAATAGAGAACGTGAATGTTTTTCTCTAGTGGCCGTAAATCTGTATTTACTGAGGGAGTAAATGGAGCAAACCTCAGCTGATTGGTATTGATTGATTTTTTTCTGTTCTACAGAAGTGTATTCATCAGACTGAGATTGAAGGCCAGTGCTGGAAATCCCTCAGATCAGGCTGTGTGTTAAGTGTGTTATGGTGGGTCAGCGGGTGCAATGTGGGTAATTAAAAAAGAGCAAGCTTTAAACAGACTGAACCTAGAAGCTTGTAAAATATGGCTGAATGTGTTCTGAGGGATTGTAATGTTGTTATTATCAGAAACGTTGCCTTGGGAACAAACTGAAATAAGTTTAAATTGGAGTAGTAAAAATACAAAAATAATAGCTGAAATAAAAACAAAGTATGTATATATAAATATATTGTTTCTTTTTCTCACCAAGGCTGCATTTATTTGATCAAAAATACAGTAACATTTTTGAAATATTTTTAGAATTCAAAACAGCTGTTTTCTATGTAAATATACTGTAAAATATAATTTATTCCTGTGATTAAAGCTGAATTTTCAGCATCGATACTCCAGTCCTCAGTGTCACATGAGCTTCAGAAATCACTCTAACATACATTTTGCTTCTCAAGAAGTATTTATGATTATTATCAATGTTGAAAAGATTCAGATTTTTGTGGAAACTGATACTTTTTTATTTTTCAGGATTCTTTGAAGAATAGAAAGTTCAAAAGAACAGCATTTATTTGAAATATATATATACTAACT
The DNA here is from genome assembly GCF_029890125.1 of Rhinichthys klamathensis goyatoka. Classification (NCBI taxonomy): domain Eukaryota; kingdom Metazoa; phylum Chordata; class Actinopteri; order Cypriniformes; family Leuciscidae; genus Rhinichthys; species Rhinichthys klamathensis. The sequence continues at coordinate 103,406 of NW_026606838.1, forward strand.
TTTATGTTAGATGGGATTAATCGATTTGACTGCACTAATGTTTTAAAAATGTCCAATTTCATTTTGAAAACAATTAACTTTGTTGTCTTTATAATACTGCACATAATATGTGTCTGCCTCTATATTTTAAGGTGGCCAACATACGCGCATATGAAATGAATAGCATTTGCATGAATTGCTAAATAGTGTCATGTTGGCCACGGTCATATTTGGCCCCGGTGTCCATATTCCTTCATCATCTCTTCTTGATGGGCCGAAGGACAATCAGGACAGACAGCTGGTGCTCGATGTTATCTACGGAAAGTGATATGGATTGAAATTTCAGGGTGGCAAAACCCTTGGGCAGAGAACGAGGCGTGTGTTTATCATAACTCTCTGCCAGAGTGAGTGACGTCTCTCTCGGCGCAGCGGTGCGAGTGTGATGGTTATCAGTGAGGGCTTTTAAAGAGACCACTCTGAGACGGAGATACCGGGTCCTCGTGAGGGATCCCATTACCTGTGGCTCGTAATCCAAACCTCAGCGTACGCTAAATAAAGCCCTTCAGATCAGGACACTAACCCGTCACCTACAGGAGAAGAGATTACAGCTGTTATTGTGTCTAGATGACAACTGGTTAATAACTTCATATCTGAAGCTAATCTGTCACAGTTAAAGCAATCACATCGATAAACTCGTGAGTGCCGGTTGTGCTTGCAGAACTCACTGGCATGATGCTAAGATGTTCATAATTTCTTGAGCAGCAAATCATCATATTAGAGTGATTTCTGAAGGATCATGTGACACTGAAGACTGGAGTAATGATGCTGAAAATACAGCTTTGATCACAGGATATAAATTACAGGTTACAATATATTCACTTAGAAAACAGCTATTTTAATTTGTAATAATATTTCCAAATTTTTACTGTATTTTTGATGCAGCTTTTTTGAGCAGAAGAGACTTTATAAAATCTTACTGACCCCAAACACACAAACTTGCCATTGAAGAAAGAACAAAATCCAAGATATATTCTCTCAAAACAAGAACATTTTGTTTCATGGATATTTCGATATTTTGGTAACACTTCACAATAAGGCTTCATTAGTTAACCTGAACAAAAATGAACAGTTAATTTCAACATTTACAAATAGCCTACATAATTCACATCAAAAGTTGTATTTATTAATACTGTATAATGGACCTAACATGAACTAACAGAAGATAAATAAATACTTTGCTTGTCTTACATAAAGTGTTACTGATGTCTTTGCTGGAAACCAAGAGAAAAGCATTGATTGAGAAAGTGATTTGATGAGTGTGTGGCGTCTCACGTTGTGTTGATGAAACTGACGTGTTCGCGGAGCGCCGAGACCAGATGCCAGTCCTGATCCCTGACTTCTCCTCTCCAACACCCTGGCCATCTGCTCCACAACAGTCAATATTGATCCAATTGGGACAGACAGACAGAAATTTGCACGCTTGATGCTTAAATTAAGACTATTTTTGCCTTTGTTTACGGGCAATGGAGACGTGATGCGAACGAGCGTAGTGGAGCAAGATCTGCTCCTGGGAAAACACTCCCGATCCTAATGCAGGGAAAGGCGCCGCATCTTAACGCGAGATCTCACTGAGTTTGTGCAGCTAAATTGGTCGTTAGGCTCATGCTGAATGACTCATCATGTGAATCGAGAGCTTACAGAGAAACTCAAGCAGAAAACACACACGCCGACGAGCTCTGGAGGCCCGAAGGAAATGGGTTTACTGAGGATATTTTTAACAGACCAGCTCGATCATTCTGCCATGTGACTCAACTTTTGTCAGCTTCAGATTTACTTTAGATTTACAACTGGATTGTTCTTCCAAAAATAGCAAATCTCCAGTCTGACAGTGTGGTCTATATTAAGCTGAAGTGTGTCATGTTTTCTTGAACACTCCAGAAATTTAACATCAACAAAATTACACATTTTAGTTTTACATTTTCACAACCACTTTGGACGCCTTACACAGTTTTGTTTGCATCTTTACGAAAGTTTTCACTTTGTTTGCACACAATGTTTCAATCTAAAAACAAACATTTCAAAGAAAATATGATTGGTGATCATATAAAACTCATAAAAACTAAATTTAAGATTTATGTATTTGAATTGCATATAAAAAACTCCATACATTTGGATTACATAATTGTTTGGATTACATAATATGCCTCCATAACTGGTAAGAAACAATTAAGTTTATTTTATGTATGACTGGCAATTTTAAAGATTAAAGTCATATCATCTTATGCAGTGTTGCTTCTCAAGTAAATTAATTTTGTTTCAATGATTTTATGATATATTCAGAGGAACTCTGATAGCACTAGAGGACTAGCTTACAGCAAACAATCAACCAGAATATTTAAATTAGAGCAAGCAATCTCATTGGCTGCAGGATCAGCAGGAGCCAATCAGCTTGTGCCATGCGGTGATGATGTGATTGGTTGTAGACTGCATGTAAAGGACCATCAGCCTGCGCCTTGTGTGTCATGACTGAACTATATATATATATATATATATATATATATATATATATATATATATATATATATATATATGTGCTACTGGACGTCTTTTTTGGTGTGAGGAGAATTTATCTGGGCCACACGTCCCTGTGGAAAACCAAAGGCAAAATTAAAATAAATGCCTCTTTTTAGACATCCTCTTCGGTCTTGAGGACCCTTCAGGGGAGAACATACGAAACATTAATTTAAATTTCACAAATTTACATATGAAAGTTTCTTGTGGAAAGAACAAAAAAAAAATGAAGGAAAAAATAAGAGTTTCACTCAGAAATTGCTATAAAATTTCACAAATAATTATGAAGAAACAGAAAGTAGCGCACTGAATTAAGAAAGACTGAAATGGTATAAAAATAGTAAACAAATCAATAAATACTTGACTAGCAAAACATCTATAAAAATGTAATATCATCAATACACAACTACTTTTAAATGGCCGTCAATGGGGAAATATGCTTTTTATGTCCAGACAATGTAGTTATGCTATAACCAGACAAACCTTAAGAAAAAGATCTCTTAAAGGGATAGTTCACTTTGAAATAAATGTTTGGTGTGTTTTAGCTTACCTCAAGGGCATCCAAGATGTAGGTGTCTTTGTTTCCGCAGTAGTTTCAATTTTGATATTTTTAGGTCAAACCGTTCTTGTCTGTCAGTCATATAATGCAGGTCTATGGTCACCACCTCAAAGAGCATGCACAGAGAAGTCCAAATTACACATGATTTAATGACTCGTAAATGTAAGTACACATTGATGGCCTAAGACACGAAACGAGCGGTTTGTGTGAGAAACCGAACAGTATTTATATCGTTTTTACCTCTTGTAACCACAGCCACGTCCAAGTGATCTGAGGGCGCCGGCGCTTCGGTCTGGAAGTGATCTCTCGCGCGTGTACGTCACTCATTGTTTACACAGAGATTTCGGAAGTGTTAACTTTCACTGTGAAGATCTAAACATATTTAGATATACAGGAAACCGCAATGGAAGACGATTTTGATATATCAACAGACAACGTTGAATTATTTTCGCAACCGCGTAAGAGATCACTTCCAGACCGAAGCGCCGGCGCCCTCAGATCACTTGGACGTGGCTGTGTTTACAAGAGGTAAAAACGATATAAATACTGTTGGTTTTCTCACACAAACCGCTCGTTTCGTGTCTTAGGCCATCAATGTGTACTTACATTTACGAGTCATTAAATCATGTTTAATTTGGACTTCTCTGTGCATGCTCTTTGAGGTGGTGACCATAGACCTGCATTATATGACTGACAGACAAGAACGGTTTGACCTAAAAATATCAAAATTGAAACTACTGCCGAAACAAAGACACCTACATCTGGACACCTACAGGATGCCCTTGAGGTAAGCTAAAACATATCAAAAGTTAATTTCAAAGTGAACTATCCCTTTACACATCTTAAAGGCAAAAAATGTAAAGCGCTTTGGTGGCCATTGGGTCTGTGAAAGCGCTATATAAAATGCAGTCCATTTACCATCTTAAATGGATGTTTGTCTATTCATTCTGTCCTCATTTACTCGCCCTCATGACATCCCAAACCTGTATGACTATATTTATTCTGATGTTGATGTTTCATACGTCTCTTTCAGATGAAAATAACAAAAAGTACCATATACATATATTGTATAAACGTAAAAGTAGTTGATATGGCCCATGCACTTTATTCACATTCTTGTGAAGTCATGTGATGTGGGGAAACATCAATACAACTGAAATCTATGTTATTGAATTTATTTTTTTATCCCCTGCTGCATCTCTCAAATGTCTAAATGTGGGTCTGATCCTCACACTGACTTCAGAACAGTTGTGAGTAAGTGAAGGGCGCTGTGATTGACTCTGATGTTGGTGTTTGGACCAGAGAGTGTGTTCCTCGCAGCATCAAAGCAGATCTGTGTTTTCAAGAGGTCTTTGTTTCTACATAAGGCTAAATGATTGTGAGACCGTGAGCTCGATGGTTACACAACAAAGAAAGCTATCACATTTGCATAGTAATACAAATGTTGACACGAGAACATCGTCCTTCAGGAAATATCAGCTGCCGAGCTCAGCTTAAAGGCGATCTCTTGAAGTTTTGTGCTCGTGCTGTAGTGATAACAAAAGACACCGAAGCCTCAAACCAGAACATCATCTTCAAAGAGAAACCCATCCTCATCCCGTCTCTCAAAGTCATGACAAAGGCAATGCAAATCTCACCACATTTGCACTCGTTCTGAAGAGACTGTGAGTGACGTTTGCCCCGTGTAAAACTCACTGCTAAGATGATTGCCGTCTGTGGATTTTCACTGGTCCACTACAAGAGTCCAGTTCAGACTGGCCAGCAAAAATCTGATCCTTTTGCATGGACAATTTTTTTTTAAATCTGATTCAAACATATGGAAGTGGTTTGAAATGTCAGATTTTTACAGATGCGTCTGGCTACTCAAATCCGATTTCAAACTGTCTTTTGCTTAAAGGGTTAGTTCACCCAAAAATGAAAATGATGTCATTAATGACTCTCCCTCATGTCGCTCCAAGCCCGTCAGACCTCCGTTCATCTTCAGAACACAGTTTAAGATATTTTAGATTTAGTCCGAGAGCTTTCTGTCCCTCCATTGTAAATGTGTGTACGGTATACTGTCCTTGTCCAGAAAGGAGATAAAGACATCATCAAAGTAGTCCATGTGACATCAGTGGGTTAGTTAGAGTGTGTTGAAGCATCGAAAATACATTTTGCTCCAAAAATAACAAAAACTACGACTTTATTCAGCATTGTATTGTCTTCCGGTTCTGTTGTGGATCCGCGTTCAGTGCCGCCGCTGACGTGTGTCTGGTGTGTGTGTGTGTGTGTGTGTATTCTGGTTCTGTTGTGGATCCGCGTTCAGTGCCGCCGCTGACGTAAGACGCTGCTGACGTGTGTCTGGAGTGTGTGTGTGTGTGTGTGTGTGTGTGTGTGTGTATTCCGGTTCTGTTGTGGATCCGCGTTCAGTGCCGCTGCTGACGTGTGTCTGGTGTGTGTGTGTGTGTGTGTGTGTGTGTGTATTCCGGTTCTGTTGTGGATCCACGTTCAGTGCCGCTGCTGACGTAAGACGCTGCTGACGTGTGTCTGGTGTGTGTGTGTGTGTGTGTGTGTGTGTGTGTGTGTGTGTGTGTGTGTGTGTGTGTGTGTGTGTGTGTGTGTGTGTGTGTGTGTGTGTGTGTGTATTCTGGTTCTGTTGTGGATCCACGTTCAGTGACGCCGCTGACGTAAGACGCTGCTGACGTGTGTCTGGTGTGTGTGTGTGTGTGTGTGTGTGTGTGTATTCTGGTTCTGTTGTGGATCCGCGTTCAGTGCCGCTGCTGACGTGTGTCTGACACCGCGACTTGACTGGGAGTTTTTTTGGAGAGCACCTTCATTTTTCCTGCATTTTATTGAAATGTTTCCATTTTCAAAGTCCAGTCACATACGTGGGTACGCCTACGACAATACCAAAGCAACCTATGCAGATAGGCTGGTTGTCACATCTCATTTGCATTTACTCATACAGACATTTTACCGTGAATTTCATGGCAACCACAGCTAGGATATTTTATTTACAGTTTTTGTCCACTTTATTGACCTTCAAGTGAAAATCCTAAATCTGATTACTTAAAAAAAGTTAGAAATGAGCTGAACCCAAAAGCCTAATCCTAAATATTATGTGATATTTGTCTATTTTCAGTCGTTTCTCAGCAGGAATCTTTCAGTATGGATGTTCAGGGCGTATGGATATTCAGTCCTCATGCACTTTTTTTTCTTCTCTTTTCATATTTAATAAAGGCCAAAGAACTCTAAAGAATTCTGACTGTACCCTGTTCTTGCAGTCGTATTGTTTCTCACGGCTGTGTTCTGCTAAAACTTTGGCCTGAGTGTACTTGAGCTGAAATCCAAGCGCCTCTCATTGTTTATTAATGTAAAGTGCTGTGCCGGCTGCAGTGCGACCCTCTTATCTGCTTCTCTCGCCCCTTCTGAACTCAAATACACTTTATCTTTTCAATGCTAAGTGCCACTGCTAATTCTGCACACCTTCAGGAAACGTTTTGTCAAAAGCATTTGAAGTAATCAGCGGTGCTTGCTGAGGCTGTTATTATTGCTCACACCGAGGCTTGAACTCTCACTTCTAGCCGCACACGCTTGATTTTGTGCATTGCTGTGTTACTAAATGTCACACCACTATTCATAATGCAATGCAAAAACGTGCTGTACTCTTATGACTGACATTAGCATAGATATATCTTCCTCTACAGTCTGACTATACTGTCAGAGAAGAGAATATGAGCAAGATAGTCAAGGTTAAACTGTTGACTTGTTTGTATGCTTCTGGTTTCAGGTTTGGTGAGTACAACCCCTTAAAACAAAGTTTTACACTTTGCTACACGGTGACCAGATGACCAGAAAATCACTTTTTTGCTGTCCTGGCTTCATTTTACAGCACAATGAACATAGCACAATACAGCAGCTGTGGTTGCCAGAAGTTTGTCGTAAATATACATGTAAAAAAAATAATTTGGATCCTAAAATTGCTATAAAATCAAAGCCATATGTCTAACCAATTGTGTTCCAAAATGTTATAAATCTGTATGAATTTTGCGTGTTTAAGCTTAAGAATGATTCCTAATTTATGATGATTACTAATATTTAGTGATGGGGGGGAAAAAATCAATAAAAAGTGTGCCAAGTGTCCCACTATCGGGACATTGATAGTTAACAGGCTATAATATTAATAAAAGTTGTAATTATTGTATACGGTATATTCACAGTTTGTAAAAAGAAAATGATACAATATTAGAATTAGACATTGGAAATTAGACATTAAAATGTGTGTTAAATATCATTTTATTTAACATTAAAAACCATTTATATACCTTTTTTGTAAAGCCATAATTTAATACTGTTATGATCTCTTTGCTATTTGCAATGGTTACTGTTTACTATTTTTCATACTGTGATTTTTGGTGAAAACCCATTCAGGGTCAGTTTGACCTACAAAATCATAGTAATTATTATTGAAATAATAGTATATGGAACAAAATGATTCACAAACATACAACCATCCCTGTTTTTTAATGCATAGATAATAACAGATTTTATTTTGACCACTGAACTAGGAAATGGTGTACATTTCAATTTCACCATAAAGCAACCATAGAGCACCTTTACAACCATCATGGCGATGAGGTTTTGCATGGCCACCACTCACAGAAATGCAAAAATATAAACTTGAGTCTGCCATCACACTATGGTGTCGTCTATAAACACACATCGATTCAGGGCATGACATATCGGGAAGCCCATAAAATCTTAAGCACATCTTTTCATTACGTGCCGCGGGTGTTTATGGGTAGTTAGACTTCAGGGCAGAGCTGGCCTTTCTGTCTATGGCTTTCTGATGAGGTTAACGCTCGTCTAATGTGCTAATATGAGGGTGAGGATGTCCAATCATGAATTAATGCCACCCCAACACCCTCAGCAAGGACGACGGTCTCTTCTGCATCCGTTCTCACAGTGTAATCTTCCCTATCGTGTGATAAATTAGGCCAGACAGTTCATGCGATAAGTGTAAGCAGCGATGCAGAGCCCAAAATAACAAACAGCCTGATGATAATCTGAAGTTTGGCTTCACAAACCTCCCTGTTCCTGAGAACAAAAACAGACTCACATACAATATAAATCAGGAAAGATACAAAATACTCTTTTAATGGGCTTTTAAGAGCCTCCAAAAATGGGATACTGGTAAAAATCTATAATGTTACTAAAGAGGACCTATATGCCCTTTTACAAAGTCTTGATGTAGTTTCAGGCTCTACTAGAACAGGTTTTCCTGCTTGAATGTTGATTATTTTCCTCATATTCTCCATTGTTGCGGCTCCTCTCTTCCCAGTCTGTCAGTAACGCTCTGTTCACTTCCTGTCTCTATGAAGCCCCTCCTTCTGAAAAGCACACTGTGCTCTGATTGGCCGACTGGAGCAGTGTGCTCTGATTGGTCGACAGCTTCCAGTGTGTTTGGGAAATGTCCCGCCCCTTCCCATAACCGCCAGTTTAACACACTACTGACTAACTCAACCAGGCCCCGCCCCTTTATTCTGCGTATGAATTATTATAATGAGGAATATTGTGACGTGTTCGTTCCCGGAAGAAACTCAAGACTACAATGGAGGCGTTTCAGGAGTTCAGGGACTTTGAGCTTTAAATAACAATATATACGTATATACTGTTTATATACAGATGTGCTTTTTGAGCCGGTATTTAAAGCATCTGCCAGCTGTACCAAGTTAACCAGCGAAACTCAACTCATTGGTTTCCTATCATGATTAGACTTTGGTTTATTTTTGAGGTTTTATATATATAAAAAAAATACAATTTGTGTTTGAGTTTCTCTTTCAAAACACAAAGCAAAGTGGTGCGATGGAGAAGATGAGATTCTTGGGATGGCGCTTCGGTGAAAATGAAATGACATCTGGGAACAAGAGAGAAACTTCCCGCTGTGTTTTCTGATATGTGTCTGGTCATGACTCCTCGCAGCACATGAAACAAATTGACCGTAACAAGAAAATATTAATAGCCTAGTTTATGTGCTGGAAATTGTCAATTTACATACATAGGGAATCTGTTAGTGGGCTATATTTGCTTTTCAGTCCCGTTTATATATACAGTATGAACGCCTATGGTCATCCTTTAGTTTAGGGTTCAATTCATTAATATGTGCTTTATAAGTACTAATAAACAGATGCATGATCATAAGCAAGTTAATAGTGAGAATTGGACCCGAAACTAAAGTGTTACCATATATCACTCTCTCTCTCTCACACACACACACACACACACACTCACACTCACTCACTCACCCACACACACACACACACACACTCACACCCACTCACGCACACAAACACACACTCTCGCACACACTCACTCACTCACTCACTCACTTACACACACACACACACACACACACACTCAGTCACACTCACGCACTCATACACACACACATAAACTCTCACACTCACTCACGCACACACACACACACACTCACGCACACAAACACAAACACACACACTCTCACTCACTCGCTCACGCACACAAACACACACCCTCTCACACACACTCACACTCACGCACACAAACACACACTCTCACAACTCACACTCACTCACTCACTCACTCACTCACTCACTCACTCACGCACTCACACATACACACACGCACACACACACACACACACACACACACACACACACACTCTCACTCACTCACTCACACACACACACAAACAAACAAACACACACTCTCACACACACTCACACACACTCTCACACACACTCAGTTACACACTCACTCTCGCACTCACACACACACACACACACCACCCACACAAACACGCACACTCACTCACTCACGCACACAAACACACACACTCTCACACACACTCTCACTCACTCGCTCACGCACACAAACACACACCCTCTCACACACACTCACAATCACGCACACAAACACACACTCTCACACACACTCACAACTCACACTCACTCACGCACTCACACACACACTCACGCACACACACACACACACACACACACACACACACACACACACACACACACACACACTCTCACTCACTCACTCACACACACAAACAAACAAACACACACTCTCACACACACTCACACACTCTCACACACACTCAGTTACACACTCACTCACGCACTCACACACACACACACACACACACACTCACTCACTCACCCACACAAACGGTCCGGGTATCGTTCGTTCATTTGTTTTTGCTTTCATATATGAAAACGAAAAAAGTAGAAAACAACTCCTTTTTTCGTTTTTTTCGTTTTATTTGAAAAACGAAAAAACGAAATTATGACTTGATTTTTGGTTTTCTCGTTTTTGCACGGAAATCAGAGAAACCACTTGATATTCCGATTTCCCCCTTTGGGTGGGGCTAAATCTGATTGGCATGAAATGATTTCATTATTTTTCAAATTAAGAGTTTTCCAAACACTGTATTTGTTAGCCTGTAAAATTAATAGTATATATGCATGCTATTTGTCACCCAATTATCTGGCTTCACTGACTGAAAAAATCTTCTGAAATAGCCTAAATGTAAACATTTTCACGCATTGAAGTTGTCACGGTGGTTATCAAACAAAAGGCAGAATGGAGAGAATTGGCCCTTCTTATTGTTTATATTGCATTCCATCGCAATATAGGTTACTTTTGCCTTCCCTATACTCCTGCTCACTACAGTTTAGAGGATGCCTTTCAAGACAATCATTGGCAAACACCTACAGTAGTCAACCAGAATGCCTATTTTCGTCGCAGAAAAAATAAACCAGTCGCATTTCAAGTACTTCGCGAAATGACCTCCAGGTGGCGCAAATGGATACTGTGCAAAACAGCAGCAATTGCCGCATTTTGAAATGTAAGTGGGGTTAATGTCAATTAACAGTAAGGATGAAAAACTACAACTATGGTAAACAGAATATTATTTTTTTTAGGCCAGAAAACGAGAACAATTTCCTATATTTCATATTGTGGGCCTATCTAGACGTCGGTTGGCGACATAAGCCTCTTCCCCGGGGGAGCAGCGCGATAACAAACATTTAAAAAAAAAAAAAAAAAAAAAATTAGGTGCAATGAAGCTGATTTTTACTATTCTATTGAGGAATGAATGAAGAGCGCTTTTAGTCCAAAAGAGCGCACATTTAGAAAAAAATATGTTCACGTCTCATTGCTTTAGAGAGAATTATTATTTCTATAAATTTGTTCACTAAATGATGTGCTCTCGAGGGGTTTGAGTGCTCTCTCCACTGCCACCACCACAATAGAATAAGCATAGGCCTATATGTCATCAAAATGAAGAAAAAAAAAAAGAAAAAAGAAAAAAACCTTTAGGCCTAAGGAGTTCCCGTTTTATATAACACGAGCCTATAATATGTGAGTTATCACACCAGCAAAAGTGCTGATTTTCTGAACATCTGCACAATCGCAAATGGGAAATGATACAACAGTTCAATGAAGTTACTGAGTAACTTTTATAGGTAGGCTACCTGGCTACATTCTTTTTTTGCTCCGTCCAAGAAAACAGAACAAACAGCAGAACCGCTGCGCCTCCGGGCAACACGCGTTTTGTTCCTCAAAATATCTGCATTTTTGACAGAATCAGACGAGTAAATGATTCATGTAGACTACCCATTCATAAATACAGTCGTTTGTTAGGTTAAGCGAATTAGGATTTTTAAACGACTCGTTTGAATAAAGGATTCAACTCCCTCATTAAGATGGAGACTTGCCGCCACCTACTGGCGCCTGGCGGTGTTAGTTTCATAGTTAAAAAGTAGACGTTTCATTTTTTTTTCAATCATTTCATATTTCTACCTACAATTGTTTTACATTTAAAACATTAATCTCTTAACATAATTTATGCAATTATAATTTGCTGTGTAAATCATCATGCCATGTCTAAACAGCCTGTGTCAATCGAAAAATGTATTTTATTGATACCGACTTTCTTTTATTTGGTCATAGTAGCCATACACCGTGTCTTTGCATTCTGATTGAATTTGTTGACTAAATGTAAGAATCTGTCATAAGAGGACAGATATATGACAATGATCCTGCATTATATTGTATTATAATGACGATGTAATATTAGCCTACCACTAAACTTTGACCTTATGCCTAGGCATGCTTATTACTTGTTCTGGGAACCTCAAAGCATATTTACATTTTTGTCTAATTTGCTACTCCGTCATGATGTTGTAGGGCCCAAACATTAACTCAAGCCCAGGGGCTCCCAGCCCCCTAAATCTTGCCCCCTAAGTCCTGTATGTGCATACAGGCCATACATAACAAATAGACATTATAAAAATATATTATTCATGAGTATTTAAGTTAATAAAAACATCTAAAACAAAGAATAAATGTATTATTTAAATTTGTATAATGTCAGTGCGTGAACAGGCTTTTAGGCTTGAATTTAGGCTATTTCAATAGATTTTTTCAGTCAGTGAAGCCAAATAATTGGGTGACAAATAGCATGCATATAGACTATTAATTTTACAGGCTAACAAATACAGTGTTTGGAAAACTCTTAATTTGAAAAACAATGAATGCATATCATGCCAATCAGATTTAGCCCCACCCACAGGGGGAAATCGGAATATCAAGTGGTTTCTCTGATTTCCGTGCAAAAACGAGAAAACCAAAAATCAAGTCATAATTTCGTTTTTTCGTTTTTCAAATAAAACGACGAAAAAACGAAAAAAGGAGTTGTTTTCTACTTTTTTCGTTTTCATATATGAAAGCAAAAACAAATGAACGAACGATACCCGGACCACAAACACACACACTGACTCAATCACTCACGCACACAAACACACACACACTCTCACACACACTCACACTCACTCACTCACTCACTCACGCACACAAACACACACACTCTCACACACACACACACACACACACACACACACTCACTCACACACACACACACCACACACACACACACACACACACTCACTCACTCACCCACACAAACACACTCACTCACTCACCCACACAAACACACACACTCACTCACTCACGCACACAAACACACACACTCTCACACACACTCACACTCACTCACTCACTCACGCACACAAACAAACACACTCTCACACACACACACTCACTCACTCACACACTCTCACACACACACACACACACACACACACACACACACACACACACACACACAACGAAAGCATGCAAACTGCACTAATAATAAATATAGAAATATGTAGCCATAATTAACCACTGAATCCACAAAAGACTGCAGACTGTGAAATGCTCCGGCATCACTGATTTCACCCGACAACAACTGTGCCATTTACCGCCTCTCATTTTCATATAAAGTTCGGTATTTCTCAGCATGTTGATGCTGTCACCGCTTGCTCTGCTGTCAACATTTTGGGACACCCTATAAATAACAGAGAAAGAGACACAGAGAGAGCGTGAATGCATGACCTCTGGTGAAAGAGAGACATGCGTGTTGATGGCTGTTTAAAATAGAAAAGTTGAGCAGTAAAGTTAGGCTAAGCGAAGCCAGTGACAGCCGAGGTGTGTGAGTCGAGGACGCTAATGGATGCTGACATCCTCCGGGACACTGTTTAGAAACGTCACATCTCCTGTGGGACGCTCCAGATGGACTGATTGATTCCTCCTTTATGCACGACAAACACCTCTGGGTCCCGTTAACGGACGTCTATCTGCAAGGTTATTGACGTTTGTATTTATGCGTTTACAACAAGCTTTAAGAGCTTTTTTAGCCTTTCTTTAACATTGAAAACGTAGAAATCACAAAGTAATATCTAATTTAGTAATATTCAGAGACATAACGTGTCAGGCTGGTTACAGCCAAATAAAAAATAAATAATAATAATGATATTCCAGAAAACACAATTGTTCCATTAACATGTGGAAATAAAATGTAGAGGATCTATGTCATATGAAATATTTTAAATAATCATATTATTATACTAATCAAATGCATCAATCGCTGTCAATATCCTGGGAAATTGAATATCCATAGTGGAAATGTTATTAAATCCTTTGTTTCGTTCACAGAAATATAGTGCTAGGTTTACTAAATTCATTTTTGAGGACTGAAAAGGCATTAATATGTGATATTTTTGTTTTTGTTCATTTTATTTACTTAGAATGTTAAGTAATATTACTAAACAATCATTTTTCTTGGATTCTGGCTAATTTAAGTGTTTTGAGAAAGCAAGTTTTATTGAAAGAAATAGGCTACGATTGCATTATTGAAAGTGAAAAAACAATATGCTGTGTTATTGAAGAAACAATACTGTTGTATTATGACTTATTTTATTATAAGCATCATCCATTTATTTTATTTTTTGTTTAATTCTTCCCCGCCAGCATTTTTGATAATTTTCATATAACATTTGTCAGTTTTGATTTATATGCTCTGTTATTTTACATATGCATCTGATTGCATATGCTATCACTTTTGTCTGCTTCTTCTTCTCCTGTGTTTTGATCAGGAGATTCTGCACTCTTTCAGTAGATGTGTAATAGCGCCCCCTAGCGTATAACAGTGAAAACACGGAAAGACATTATGTCAATGGCGGGGAAAGAGTTAATACATTGTGTGTCTAGAGATTTACGCATTACTTAAGAGCACACTGAAATAATTTACATGTAGGGGAATAATTCCAATGCTTATTAAAATGCTATTTAAGTTTTGAGTGTTTTGAATGGTCAGAAGCGGCCCTATGATACATGAATCACCCGTTGCAGATCTATACAGGTGGAGCTGGGGAAGCTGGAGGGTTTCTGAAAGTTAATTTTCAGAAAGTTAAGTTAATTTTATAATATGAATTTTCATGTATGCCTGTACGGTGACCTTGAGTGTCAGAAAGGCGCCTTTTTAAATAAAATGTATTATTATTGTTATTATTTATTATTAAAGCGTATTTAAAAGAAGTATTTTAATTGTTGAGCAAACAAGCTCATTAGCTACTGATACAGCAGGAACCAATCAGCTGTGTCCTGTAGAGAATGACGTGATAGAGAGCCTAAGTCCCTCCCCTTCCGGTCGACCACCATGGGACCTTATTTCAGAAAAATATTATTTGGTAGTCAATGGCGAGAGACAACAAATATTTTGATCTCGTTTGAATTGTGCCCTAAATTACACATATGATGTTTGTCAATTTAAAAGATACATTTTAGAGTCAAGAAAGCCGCAGTTTGATGTAAAACTGTTGAGGTATAAGACTGTGAAAATACGTAATTACAAAGACTACAAAGCCCAAAGGCGCACATGTTCTCTCAATGAATGAAGCTAACTTTACTGAAGCTAACGTTACTGAAGCTAACTTTACTGAAGCTAATTTTACTGAAGCTGACTTTACTGAAGCTAACGTTACTGAAGCTAACTTTCCTGAAGCTAACTTTACTGAAGCTAACTTTACTGAAGCTAACTTTACTGAAGCTAACTTTACTGAAGCTAATTTTACTGAAGCTGACTTTACTGAAGCTAATGTTACTGAAGATAACTTTCCTGAAGCTAACTTTACTGAAGCTAACTTTACTGAAGCTTACTTTACTGAAGCTAACTTTCCTGAAGCTAACTTTACTGATGCTAACTTTACTGAAGCTAACTTTACTGAAGCTAACTTTACTGAAGCTAAGCTTACTTTCCTGAAGCTAACTTTACTGAAGCTACCTTTACTGAAGCTAACTTTACTGAAGCTAACTTTACTGAAGCTAACTTTACTGAAGCTGACTTTACTGATGCTAACTTTACTGAAGCTACCTTTACTGAAGCTAACTTTACTGAAGCTAACTTTACTGAAGCTAACTTTACTGAAGCTACCTTTACTGAAGCTAACTTTACTGAAGCTAACTTTACTGAAGCTAACTTTACTGAAGCTAAGCTTACTTTCCTGAAGCTAACTTTACTGAAGCTAAGCTTACTTTCCTGAAGCTAACTTTACTGAAGCTGACTTTACTGATGCTAACTTTACTGAAGCTACCTTTACTGAAGCTAACTTTACTGAAGCTAACTTTACTGAAGCTAACTTTACTGATGCTAACTTTACTGAAGCTACCTTTACTGAAGCTAACTTTACTGAAGCTAACTTTACTGAAGCTAACTTTACTGAAGCTGACTTTACTGAAGCTGACTTTACTGAAGCTGACTTTACTGAAGCTAACTTTACTGAAGCTGACTTTACTGAAGCTGACTTTACTGAAGCTGACTTTACTGAAGCTAACTTTACTGAAGCTAACTTTACTGAAGCTGACTTTACTGAAGCTGACTTTACTGAAGCTGACTTTACTGAAGCTGACTTTACTGAAGCTAACTTTACTGAAGCTGACTTTACTGAAGCTAACTTTACTGAAGCTAACTTTACAGAAGCTGACTTTACTGAAGCTGACTTTACTGAAGCTAACTTTCCTGAAGCTGACTTTACTGAAGCTAACTTTACTGAAGCTACCTTTACTGAAGCTAACTTTACTGAAGCTAACTTTACTGAAGCTAACTTTACAGAAGCTGACTTTACTGAAGCTGACTTTACTGAAGCTAACTTTCCTGAAGCTGACTTTACTGAAGCTAACTTTACTGAAGCTAACTTTACTGAAGCTACCTTTACTGAAGCTAACTTTACTGAAGCTAACTTTACTGAAGCTAACTTTACTGAAGCTGACTTTACTGAAGCTGACTTTACTGAAGCTGACTTTACTGAAGCTAACTTTACTGAAGCTGACTTTACTGAAGCTGACTTTACTGAAGCTGACTTTACTGAAGCTGACTTTACTGAAGCTGACTTTACTGAAGCTGACTTTACTGAAGCTGACTTTACTGAAGCTAACTTTACTGAAGCTGACTTTACTGAAGCTGACTTTACTGAAGCTGACTTTACTGAAGCTGACTTTACTGAAGCTAACTTTACTGAAGCTAACTTTACTGAAGCTGACTTTACTGAAGCTAACTTTACTGAAGCTGACTTTACTGAAGCTGACTTTACTGAAGCTAACTTTACTGAAGCTGACTTTACTGAAGCTGACTTTACTGAAGCTAACTTTACTGAAGCTAACTTTACTGAAGCTGACTTTACTGAAGCTAACTTTACTGAAGCTGACTTTACTGAAGCTGACTTTACTGAAGCTAACTTTGCTGAAGCTAACTTTACTGAAGCTAACTTTACAGAAGCTAACTTTACTGAAGCTAACTTTCCTGAAGCTGACTTTACTGAAGCTAACGTCTGTCATTGTTTCTATAGTCTTGCGTTATAATCGTAACGTTACGCCGTCATGCCTGAGTGTTTTGTACCAGACTGCACACACACACGAGCAGCGGATCTCGCTCGTTGTTTCGCTTCCCGGGAGATGTAGTTCATTGAGCGATTTTCACATAAAACTAAATGTTACTCTTCTGTTTTATGACAAACTGCGACTTTCTTGACTTTCATTATTATCTTTTAAAGTGACAAACATCATATGTGTAATTCAGGGCACAGTTCAGACGGAATAAAAAGATAAGTTGTCTCTCGCCATTGACTACCATACATATTTTTCCCGAAATAAGGTCCCATGAGCCGGAAGCGGAGGGGAGGGGCTTAGGCTCTCTATTGCAAGCATATCAGAAGGATCTGCCTGCGCCATCTAGATTTTCACAACAGAACTTTATATATCTGTGGATGGACGGTTGAAACACCACATGACACGATGAACACACTGACACGTCTCGGCACGTATATTCCAGCGAGTCCTGGGATGGGAAGCTTGAGCTGTGTGGATCTTCCAGCATAACATACGGTTTCCTTTTCAAAGATGTTTCCTGTTGAAGAAGTCGGCTTCTTCGGTCTAAAATGACCGAAAACTGTTACGTTTTGAAATGTTTAATTTTTTTTTTGCTTCATCGGATGGGGGTGAAGCTTGGTGACTTTTGTTGTATTATCTATGTGAACACACCAAAAAGTCAAGGAGATGATTCGGATATGTTAAAGGGTCTTAAAAAATATAGTCACACTTAGCTTCCTCCCGGTCAAGAATGACCTACCATAGGAAATGAATGGGAAATACAAAAAAATAGGAAAACTCAGAGAAACTTTACAGATTAGCCACTGTGCAGAAAAAGTGTACAGCAATGAAGGGGTGACACTCTAAAACATCAAGAGTGCAAATAAGACCCCCCCCCCCCCCCCCCCCCCCCCCCCACACACACACACACACACACACACACACACACACACACACACAGATAAACTGGCAAGTCTGCAACAGCAATTTTTTAGAATATGCAAAATAAAATCAATAAATGAAAAAAAAACTCTCGCTCAAATGCACGCACGCACACACACACGCACACTTATTTTGTTCGATTTTTTAATTATCAAATACAGAGTAACAAAAATGTTTGCATTGTGTTCCCTTTCTAACCAAAATGTTATTGTTTGATTGTAATCATAATGCAAAACCTGATACTTAGGCTATCTAAAAAAAAATAAAAAAGGTAGTCTTTTAGAATATCTACATATATATCTAAATAAATAATAAAACGAATAAGATAGAGAAATCATGTCTAAAACGACAATAGGAATCAAAAAGCCTTTCTATGTATTTATATAGGAAGCTATAGGCAGCCTACAGGCCGTTACAGGACATTTCACACATTTATATATAGTTTTAAAGCCACTAGATCATTTTTGATTTTGTTTTTTGGCCTGCTCTCTATTTTCATGTGAAATGTTGCATTTATTAAAAAAAATAAATAAAAGAAAAAAAATATATATTAATTCTAATGGAAAAAAATAGCTCATAAAAATTATATAATTAATGCAAAGTATCATAAAAAATCTTACAAAATTCTAAATAATAATAAAAAAAAATTATTGAACAAAAATATATTTCATTGGTTTTCCTGGGGGGAAAAAAGTTCAATTTTTAAGGCTTCGGTCTTTTTTGACCGGGAGGAAGCTAAGTGTAACTCCTAAACGAAGAAGCCCAGAGGGTTAAAAAGATGAACCGTACATGATCAGTCGAGAGGTGAATTCTTCAAAAACATCCTTCAGTTCACATAAAACGAGGAAAACAACTCGATGAGATGATGAAAACATCAGACATTTGAGGAACACGGTACAACGATCCTCCCTGTATCTGTGTCTCTGAGACGAGTTCAACTCAGAGAAAAGAAATCAATCGGCAACTTCCAGAACAATGCAGGACACTAATGTTTAATACTGTTACTGTCTGTATACTCCACTGGTGTGTATCTGAACGTCTTTCAGACATCATTCAAAGAAAATTCATCTATCATTGGAGATGAGAACTATTGAATTTCTATAAAAAAGAGACATAAAACCAGATTGCATCAGTCATATCCTTTTCTTGCAGATTCCCACAATATCTTCAGCAATAAAAATCCTATTATGCGAGATTCAAAATCCATCTCACGCATTCAGTTCACTTATTATTGCTGGGTTTATTATCACTCATATCAGACTTCAAAAACAGCAATAATAATAACAAACCGAGCAAACTCTTGAAACCACATCACTACATGATTGAAGCAGCTTATTACTGTACCGTACTACTTTCTTTTTTCACATCTGCTTTGTGATTTTGTTAAACTTTATGTTTTCATATCTTTTGTTGTGTAGTTGTCATAGTCATGTTTCATGTTCCTGTTTGTCATGTGCTTCCCTTGTCAAATGTTCTGATTGGTTCCTTGTTTCATATGTCATGTTTTTATTGGTTTATTGTGTTCAGGTGTTTCTTGTTAGTCGTTAGTTGTTTTTTTAAATAGCCCCCTTTTTTTTCATTGTTGGTTTGTTGTGTATTAATTTTGTAAACCGCTGTCAGTGAGTCCAGGCCAGTTCATTCAGTCCAGTCCAGTTCAGCTTAGTCCAGTTCAGCATAGAACAGTCCATTTCAGCTCAGCTCAGTCCAGTCCAGGCCAGTTCATTCAGTCCAGTCCAGTCCAGTTCAGCTCAGCTTAGTCCAGTTCAGTCCAGTCGATTTTAGTCCATGCCAGTCCAGCTCAGCTCAGTCCAGGCCAGTTTGTTCAGTCCAGTCCAGTCCAGCTCAATTTAGTCCAGTTCAGTCCAGTCCAGTCCATTTCAGCTCAGTTCAGTCCAGTCCAGTTCAGCTTAGTCCAGTTCAGTCCAGTCCAGTCCATTTCAGCTCAGTTCAGTCCAGTCCAGTTCAGCTTAGTCCAGTCCAGTCCAGTCCAGTTCAGCTTAGTCCAGTTCAGTCCAGTCCAGTCCAGTTCAGCTTAGTTCAGTCTAGTCCAGTTCAGCTTAGTTCAGTCCAGTCCAGTTCAGCTGAGTCCAGTTCAGTCCAGTCCAGTTCAGCTCAGTTCAGTCCAGTCCAGTTCAGCTTAGTCCAGTTCAGTCCAGTTCAGTCCAGTCCAGCTCAGCTTAGTCCAGTTCAGTCCAGTCCATTTCAGCTCAGTCCAGTTCAGCTCAGATCAGCCCAGTCCAGTCCAGTCCAGTCCAGCTCAGCTCAGCTCAGTCCAGTCCAGCTTAGTCCAGTTCAGTCCAGTCCAGCTCAGCTCAGTCTAGTCCAGCTCAGTTAACCCTCTGGGGTTCCTCATTTTAGACTCACACTCAGGACCTTCGGGTCAAAAATGACCCGGAGGGCGGCATTAAGATACATTTTATTTGAGTAAAATCAATGAAATATATTTTTGTTCAATAATATTTTTTTCTTTTCTTTTTTGGTGTTTTGAGATAATTTTATAATTTATAATTAATATTTATGCAATAAATAAGACCCATTTTTCCCATTGAATATAATAGAAAATTTATATATATATATATATATATATATAATTTTAAAAAAAATTTATTAAAGCTGTATTTCATTTTAGAGTCAAGTCTAGACCTCATGAAAGCAATTTTTGAAATGAGATCGGAGCCATCTGGTGGACACACTGAGCATTTTTATCACGCAATAGCACATTTTTACCACTAGTGGATTTACAGCTCTCTGTAGAAACCTATGGTAGAAACACTCAAGTGATTTTTTCACATATTGTTTAACTTTTTCAGGTTTTTGATTGGAATATATAATAACAGATTCTCAAAGACTATATTTGTCATTTTTTTTAATTTTTAAAAAAAAAATTTTTTTTTTTGCTTGGTTTAAATGGTAATTTTAAGTGGCAGTTTTACTTTATAATACAGTCAAACCTGAACATTGGATTATAAAGAGAACAAATGGAAAAATTTTTGTCACCCATTGTTTTAAGAGATTCACCCCTTCACTGTTGTGTGCTTTTTTTCTGCATCCTGGCTGTTTTGTAGATTGTATGCACAAGAAAACTCTGTATTTTCACATTTTTGCCAATTTCCCATTCATTTCCTATGGGGGTCATTTTTGACCCGAAGACCCTGAGTGTGACTATTTTTTTTACGACCACTTAGACTTTTAAAATCCTTTCCCCCAATTTGTTTGGGTGTTCATATACCAAGTACCAAAAAAGTCACCAAGTTTTGGACTATTCCGATGAAGCTACGATTTTTAACATTTTTTTATTTAAACGCTTCGGGTCATTTTTGACCTGAAGAACCCCAGAGGGTTAAGCTGGTAAAATATTTGTAATTTGTTTTATTTTTATATTTTCCATTTATGTTCATTTTAGTTAAAGTTTTAGTAAAATAGTTTTGAATTATATTAATTTTATATTTTCCATTTTAATTTTCATTCCAAAATTTTAGTAATGTTGTTGTGTTTTTAAACCAGTGTTTTTTTTTTTTTTGTGTCATTGAGAATAGTTTTTATTAATATTTTATATATATATATTTATTTCAGTCTTAGTTATTTTAGTACATCAAGGTAAAATGAAAAATTTTCACTTGGCAACGGCCTGAAATAAGTTAATTTTTTACTTATATTTTATTTCAATGTAACATGCAATTCATTTCAAGAAACGAAACTTGTTTTAGTTTTAGTTAGCTATAATAACCCTGCAAGAAACTGCTGCTTATTTCAGCTTTTTCCTTCTTTGTTAGATGGCATGTTGAAAGAGTGTAATAATATCTGTGTTTTGTGGTTTTGAAGTGTCGCCTTCCAGACTGTCGCCTTCCAGACTTTGAGTTTTGCAGTTAAGAGTGTTTCTTTAGGAGCCAAAGGTTACAGCCTTTACCAGACGGAAAAAACCCCAGAGAATGTTAAATTACCCGCACGCACATATATATTCCCAGCACAGCATTATAATGGAAATGCTATTGACCTTGGGACTGAGGTCTATAAAACAAGATTATTAAAAAATTTCTGGAGCAGCAGCGGTGGGGTGGCCGCCCTCGCAGACACCGAACAAACATGATAAAGTAAAAGACTTCTGCCCAAATACTCCCCTGACAGCCCGATGAATCAATAGAGGAAGGCGTTTATGCATCACGGCCTGTCGTGCTGATGTACCAATATCCCACATCACTACCTTTAACACGGAGAGAGAGAGAGAGAGAGAGAGAGAGAGAGAGAGAGAGAGAGAGAGACGTGCATGAGGAGCGCAGGAGTAATTTAAAACGATCAATATCAGCCAGCCACTGACCCACAAAGTGAGGAGGTTGGCAAAGGTGGTTATTTTTAGCAAGAGCAAAGTTTTTCCTTCATATCCACGGTACTTCTGCCTCTCTCTGGAGAAGTGGGCTAAATTAACGGATGACCTCGCGCCGCAGAAGGAAAGTTTAGCCGCGTGGCCTTATGAAGGTCAAGGCGAGCAACTTTTCCCATAACTTTATATTTTGCATCTCGAGCTCTAATGCACGCAGTCAATGGGTTTCCGCGTGTCCTCTCGCAAATCTGAAATTGTAATATGATCCTCATATGGAGAATGAATAATGAATGAATAATCAATTAGTCACACGCTCAGATGGGCAGCAGCTCCTGATAATCGCTGAGGAATATTCTGGAGAAATCATTCTCGGGTTATGAGTGACAGCAGAGATGAGCCGTGCTCAACAAAAAAATGAAGTCATCGTGTTGTTAAAGGAGATGCTGTGAACTCATAAAACATCATAAAAGTCACATAAAATGTCAATATCAGTCCACTGAATATCTAATCGAAACTCCATTCAGATTTAGTGACTTGAAGTTTAGCCGGTTCCTCACAGACATTGTTGCCTTCAGAACGACTTTATTTTATCATGATGAATATTAATATAGTAGGTAACACTTTAGACTAAGGTCTCATTAGTTAACATTAACAAGTTTTAGTAAAACTGTTTTTATTAATATCTTGAATTAGTTTCTATTGTTCTGTTTTCCATTTTAATTTTGCTTAAAGTTTTAGTAAAATATTTTTTATTAATATTTTGAATTAGTTTTTATTTTTTATATATTTTTCATTTTTATTTTAGTTAAAGTTTTAGTAAAATAGTTTTTATTAATATTTTATTCTTTACTTTTATATTTTCCATTTTAATTTTAGTTAAAGTTTTAGTAAAATAGTTTTTATTTTTATACTTTCCATTTTCATTTTAGTTAAAGTTTTAGTAAAATAGTTTTTATTAATATTTTTAATTCGTTTTTATTTTTATATTTTCCACGTTCATGATTTAGTAAATAATACAATATTTAATAATAATAAATAAATATTGATCAAATTAACTATTAACTATCATGAACTAACAGTGAGCGATACATTTGTTACAGTATTTATTCATCTTTGCCAATATTAGTCTTTCATTGTTTGTTCATGTTAGTTCACAGTGCATTAACTAATGTTAAAAAATATTAATACTTATATTAAAAGTTTTAATTTGAATAATGTCTTAGCAAATGTTGAAACTAACTAAGAATAATAAATGTTGTAGAAGTATTGTTCATGCTTAGTTCATGTTAACTAATGTAGTTAACTAATTTAAACTATGAAACCTTATTGTAAAGTGTTACTATGCGTCACAATAATTGTATAGTATTCATACTTTTTGGAGCTCAATAGCACCCGAATACATTCAAAGCACAAGTGAACATCTTGTATTGTGTTTTTATGAAAAGAATTAAGCCA
>NW_026606838.1:132500-170000 GCF_029890125.1 Rhinichthys klamathensis goyatoka
CTGCGTATTGTAACTCGCCCCGCCCAGTGCACTTGATGGCGTGCCAATTATGGCCTCACATTAATAAATACTAGTTCGACGGGTCTAAAGTACTCCTCAGCCACACACTGTAAATCACATGAGTGTCAAATTACCCTTCCACACCAAACATTCATAATGAGACTTGCCACCAGTAGCTCTTACCTCCTGGACATAAACACGGCGCACAAGAAATGACGTCACTCCCAGGACCCAGAAAGACGCGCTTAATGATGTCAACCTCATCTCCTTTTATGTCCCTTGAACGTGCCGTATCCGCCCCTAATCACTATAAGGATTGATCGCATCATCACAATCTACCCCCCCATTAGTCATCGTAGTCCCGACGATGAACACCTCTACTGATCCCAAGGTCTAAACCAGGTAACCACAGAATTAAACCCTAAGGTAGACATGGAATTTTGACTAGCTTCACTTCCTACAGCTCGTGGCAAGTGGTGCACGTTGGAGTGTTGCCCTGCCCCAACCCGTCCAGTTCGCCTTGTGGCCCTTCCAGATTCGTTAGGTGGTCCAAGAATGACGGATCCTAACTCTGCCTGTGAGCTTGCACCACCCCCACTTACTCCCACTATAGGCCTACTGCCTGATTCTTCAAATCCAGAGGTGGGACGGACCCTTGCCTCTGAAGGAGCTCTACTCACCGCTGCACCCCCTTGAATGACCGGTGGGGCCACTCCCACCACATAAGCCAAGTCCCCTTCCTCGGATTCATTCTCCATTTCCAGGGGTGCTGATAATTCTGCCCGATCCCCAAGAGACTCTGTTGGTATCGGATTACCTTGAATACGGGATTTTAGGGACATCCGGTGCACCTGACGGACCTTACTGAGGTCATATACTGGGGCCACCGTGTACACTGACCCACCATCTCGTGGAGCCCGAACTACCTGGTATACCGTCGAGCTCCATAGGTCCTGGATCTTATGCCGTCCCAAGAATCCATGCTCTCGCAGATAGACCAATTGGCCCTCAGACAGCGGCTTCTCCCTTACCCGTTGATCATGCTTGGCCTTCCGATGTTGGGCTGCCACTTGCAGCCGGTCACGGGCACCCTCAAAGGCCACTTGGAGCCGGGCCTGATGCTCTTCCACCCAATGGTGCACTCCACCGGCCACTGGCTCCTGCACACGTCCAAGCAAAAAATCCACAGGGAGCCTAGCCTCCTGTCCAAACATTAAGTAATAAGGAGATTCTCCAGTGGCTTGGTGGGGAGTAGTGTTGTAACAAAACAACACCTGGGACAAACAGGAAGCCCAGTCCCTCTTTCTTCCGGTAGGCAGTGTCCGCAATAAATTATGTAATGTACGGTTGAACCGTTCGCACTGGCCGTTACCGGCTGGATGGTATGGGGTTGTGCGGGACTTACCCACCTGGTAAAGGCTACACAGCTGCTGAATGAGACGGGATTCAAAATTGCGGCCCTGATCGGAATGAATCCGCCCTGGGACCCCAAGCTTATAGAACCACTCTTCCACCAAGGCACGGGCCACAGTTTCCGCCCGCTGATCTCGAGTAGGGACTGCCACTGTAAACTTACTGAATACGTCCGTCATTACCAGGACGTTTTCTTGCCCCGAGTGAGAGGGCTCCAAGACCGTGAAATCAAGGGCCACTATCTCATTCGGGCGGGAGGCAAGTAGGTGTGCCATATAACTCCGAGCAACTGGTGCAGCCTCCTTAGCCTGCTGGCACCGCTCGCATTGCTGTACCCACTGGGCTACATCGGCCGACATCCCTGGCCAGTAGCACCGTTGTCGCACCAACTCCAGTGTGCGTTCAGTGCCTTGATGCCCATGGCACTGATGTAACTGGGTCAGTACCTCGGGCTGTAACACAGCAGGCAGCACAAGCTGCAGCACCTCGTCGCCGCCATCCGAACGACAAACCCGTCGATGTAACAGGCCCTCCTGTTCCTCCAAACGGTCCCACTGCCGAAGTAATACCAACACCAGCTTAGGCAGCAATCGTCGCTCATTGGGCCCAGGGCCTCGCCCTTGGCGCCAATACTTAAGAGCTGCACCAATAATGGGATCTTCCTCCTGCAGCACCACCAGTTCTGGCCCAGATCGACTTGGCATGGCCTGCACTGCTCTTACAGTGGTGGGTCCCATCGGATCCACAACAGGCACACGCCTCAATAATTCAGGAACTACTGTTCCCAACTGACTACTCTCTTCCATGGGCTGTCCCCCAGAAGGCAAGCGCGATAATGCATCCGCATTCTGATTAGACCTACCTGACCGATACTGCACCTCAAAATCAAAGGCCGCTAGTTCGGCCGCCCACCGCTGTTCTGTGGCGCCCAATTTTGCAGTAGCCAGGTGACTGAGCGGATTGTTGTCTGTGCGTACAATGCATCGATGTCCCAACAGGTATTCACGAAATTTTTCGGCCATGGCCCATTTTAAGGCCAAAAATTCGAGCCGCATGGAACTGTATGTGGCAGTATTACGCTCCGC
Source organism: Rhinichthys klamathensis goyatoka (assembly GCF_029890125.1). Classification (NCBI taxonomy): domain Eukaryota; kingdom Metazoa; phylum Chordata; class Actinopteri; order Cypriniformes; family Leuciscidae; genus Rhinichthys; species Rhinichthys klamathensis. Next base: position 134,999 of record NW_026606838.1, read on the forward strand.
TAGCCGAAGACCTCGGCTAGCGTAAGCCACTGGCCTCACCTTACCATCAACCTCTTGGGAGAGCACTGCACCTAATCCTACATGACTGGCATCGATCTCCAAGATAAATGGAAGCTTAAAGTCGGCATATGCAAGGACCGGTGCAGTAGTAAGCTTCTGCTTCAAGGTACGAAATGCTTGCTCACACTGTTCGGACCACAACGCTGCCAATTCCTGTCTCCGGCTGCTCACTTTCCCTCCACCTGCCTTGGTCACTAGCTGATGTAATGGAGCTGCTACCTGGGCAAATCCTTCTACAAACCGCCTATAGTAGCTAACAAAGCCAAGAAACGTCCGCAGCTCTGACACAGTTTTGGGACATGGCCACTGAGCCACAGCCTCGACCTTACCTGGGTCTGTCGCTACCCCCTGGGACGATATTACGTGTCCCAAGTACTGCACCTTTTCCCTAAAAAATGCACACTTTTCCAACTTGACCTTGAGGCCAGCGGCTCGTAAGCGACCCAGCACCATCCTCAATCTCTGCAGATGGTGTTGCACGGATGAGGAGTACACAATAATGTCATCAAGATACAATAAGACAGACTGGTGTCGCTGGTCGCCAAAGAGCCGCTCCATCAAACGTTGGAAGGTGCCTGGAGCATTGCACAGGCCAAAGGGCATACGGTTCCATTCATATAGCCCGAAGGGGGTACAAAAAGCTGTTCTATGACGATCAGATTCAGCAACAGGGACTTGATTGTACCCGCTGGCCAGATCTAACGTGGTGAACCAGCGAGCCCCTGTTAAAGAATCTAATGTCTCTTCAATTCGAGGCAGCGGGAAGGAGTCCCTTCGAGTCTTTGCATTGAGCTGACGGTAGTCTACGCACATGCGTAGGCTACCGTCCTTCTTCTTGACTAAGACTAGTGGGGAAGCATATGGGCTGCAACTTTCTCGAATCACCTGCGTCTCTAAAAGCTGGCTAATATGAGTCTTAACTAACTCATACTCGGACGGAGGGATTCGTCTATAACGTTGTCGGACTGGAGTCTCATCCATTAAGGGAATTTCGTGAGACAAGAGGTCCGTGCAACCCAGGTCTCCCTCACCAGTGGAAAACACACTCTGGAATTCCTGAAGAAGAGCTCTTACCTGTACCTGCTCCTCGTCAGACAACCCTAGTAGTTCTACACTTTCAACGCGCTCTGCCCCTGATGCAACAACGCTATCGCAGGTTGCTATACAGTCGTTCACACCTGAAACCTCAGACAGCCCAACAGGTAGATCTACAAAATACACTTCCCGCAGCTTCCCAAGGATAGTTGTGGGATATAAAACAGCGTCGAGAACACCAACGTAAACGATGGGCACCAAAACCGTACCACCACGCACATACACTAGAGACGGGGAGGCCAACAAACCAACAGGCAACCCGGTCTCAAGGGGCTCAAATAACACGGTCTTACCACCAAAAACGGATGAACACGTTGCAGTAACAAATTTCAACGTGCCGCCTGGAACACGACACACTCGGCGACCACGGACTTTTACGTTACCTCCGCCTATGAGAACGCCATCTACCTTTTGACAGGTTTGAAAGGCTTGAGACAATTCCACCTCCTGCGTCACAAGTGGTAACTCAAATAAGGTGGGTCCATACTGCCCGAATAGCTCACGGTAGCAGCGATTAAGAACATTCATTCCCAGAATGCCAGGAGTGCTAGAGCTGCTGTTGGGAGGATCACGAACCACCAGTATTCCACACTCTGATACCATGCGACCACACAGTTCAATGTCTAATTCTATGTACCCAATATAAGGGATTTCCAGTCCATTGGCTGCTCTGAGCTGTAACCAGTGGCATGACTGCAAACGATCCTGGCCCCATGGTTCGAACTGTGACCTAAAACAGCTCTCTGTAATTGTCGACACCATGGAACCAGTATCGATCAAACAGGGTACTGAGACACCCCCAATCGTAACAACGAGGTGTGGGCATGAGGAGACTAAACGAGACACTGATACGCCCTTATGGAAAACACGGGAGCCATACATACCCCCAACCGGACTGTGGCTCTGTAGCCCGGTGGGAACTAGTTTCCCGGCTGATTAGGGAAACTGGGCCTAACTGGCCTTGTGTTGCTAGATGAAAAATCAGCACGAGGATGGACTGGAGGACCAGGAGAACGAGGTTGCCAATTACACTCCCGTGCGAAATGACCGGGCTGCTGACACCGTCGGCAAATCACAGAAGCGGAATAGGGCGAACGACCACCAAACTGGGGACTTTGGCTACTGGCAAACATTTGAGTAAGCTGGTCAAGTTGCTTTTGCTGCTGATTCAGCATTTCCCGCAATTCACCCAATTCCGACAAACGCTCCCCACGCCTAGGACTCAACCCAGTATTGCCTTGAACCCCACATTGAATCCCATGCACGAGAGGAACAGATTGACTTCGCCCCCTTGCACTGCCTGGCATTCCCTCTCGTTCCCAGCGGATAGCTTCCCCTCGCACCTCCAACAGTGTTGCAGCAGGCTGACGCCGAACTAATTGCTTTAGCTCCCTACGTAACGCATTGTCTAATACGCATTCAATAAATTGGTCCCTTACAATTACATCTGCATTTGAAATGACATGCGGTGACTGTTGTTTAAGTCTATCAAAGAGACCCAACAGTGCCAGGGAGAACTCTTGTAATGTTTCCCCCTCCAATTGTCGCCGCGAGTAAAAAACCTCTTGAAGTGCAACGTAGGATTCTGCACACCCATATAGCTCACGCAGTGCTGAGAAAATTTTTTCAGGGTCATCTTTATCCATACTAGGTCTATATTTAATTTCGTCTCGAGCCTCTCCTTCAAGATGATCGAACAAAAAGAACGCCCTTTCAGCAATTGTCATGTTCCGCATACGCATACACGCCTCAGCTTCTTCGACCCATCCCTCAATGCCTATACCAGACCTACCATTGAATTTTGGACAACGCCGTTCTCGGGGAATAAACACGAAACGTTCAACGGTACCAACATTGGATTCAGCAAAACTAGGCGTTGCTGGCCGTGACGCACTACTAGAGCCTGCACCAGGATCAGGCAGCTCAACCGGCACCCGTTCCTGTCGCAGTCGCTCATTATCAGCCTTCAACTGGGCCACAAGATCTCTCATTTCCTGTAATTCAGCCTCCATAGCCAAATACTATAAGGGGTACTTACCGGGCGAAGCTCTACTGTATTGTCACAACTAAACAAGAAAAATACACAAAGAGAAAAGAAACAATATCACAATGTCTGAATCTGTACAACAGCCACAACACCCTGCCGACTATACGCCAAGTGTGGCAGCTTGCGATCAGGAGTTTACTACAAGGCCAGTTATGGCACTAAACCGACTACGCCACCCCGGAAATTGGCCGGGGACCCACAGATAATTTACAAAGACACACAGATTCGTAGTGGCTGAGTCAGGTATCAGACAAGGATAATCGCTTCACAGATTTTATTCTTCAATACATACAATAAAATGCAACTGGTATCTTTTAATATGCAAACAGCAAAAGGAACGCATCAATCATAAAACACGTTACACAGACAGACAGACACACACACACACACACTACCACTTCAGAACTGGGGGATTCATCTTGCCTGTCCAATAAACACAGCAACTACTCGTGCTCTCACCACACAACACCAAATCACCCGCTGTGAACACTGCAGACCGATAGCCGAACCACCACCACACACAGAGGACTCTGGCTAATACTGGAATCCCAATTCTGAGTAGAAGAGAAAGCAGTATGAGATACAACCAAACAAATACACATTCCACGTAATGGTCTGTCAATTAAACACTCATCACATGTTGCCAGAAGGAATCAGTTTGTCACAATATTCACTGGCTGACACTGGTGAACTCTTGTCAGCACAACACAATACTCAAAACACATTTACAAGCAACATCCACAGTGACATAATCTTCACAATGAAACACAGTAGTAGCGACAAAACTAGTAGCTTCTCGCCACTGTACTCAGGTCTGAATGTCAATTATATTAAAGACTAAATTTAGAAGCGTCACCAAAGGCTGTGAACACACTATCGATCCGGTCGTCAAGGAGACCCTCGTTCGCTAAAAATAAGACAATCACACAATTAGAATAAATATACAGTACAGATTGGCAACAAATGCGTCGTCACGGTCGTCAAGGAGACCCTCGTGCGCTGGAAAGAGATCGTCAAACAGTTAGAATAAATATATAGTACAGAACGGCAACAAATGCGTCGTTATGGTTGTCAAAGAGACCCTCGTTCGCTGGAATGAGATCGTCCAACAGTTAGAATAAATATACAGTACAGATCGGCAAAAAATGCGTCGTTACGGTCGTCAAGGAGACCCTCGTTCGCTGAAATGAGATCGTCCGGTAGTTAGAGTGAAAGGTACAGATCGACGGTCGATGCCTCGTTCCAATAAAAGGCAGAGGAATGGTCGAAGACAGCTTGCAGAGGAGAATACAACTCAGTTCGGAAGCGCTCCAGTTCGAATGACTACCGGATGCAGGTAATCCTCACAGGACCATCAAATGGGTCGCATAAAGCCTAACAGCGCCCACAAAGCCTGCTGCAACACCTCCTGGCCCCCGTGTCACTGTAAAAATATAATACACATTTCAATTTAAGAAATCACCGTCTCGTGAACCTAACGTTAAAATAAGCTTAACATACCTGCGTATTGTAACTCGCCCCGCCCAGTGCACTTGATGGCGTGCCAATTATGGCCTCACATTAATAAATACTAGTTCGACGGGTCTAAAGTACTCCTCAGCCACACACTGTAAATCACATGAGTGTCAAATTACCCTTCCACACCAAACATTCATAATGAGACTTGCCACCAGTAGCTCTTACCTCCTGGACATAAACACGGCGCACAAGAAATGACGTCACTCCCAGGACCCAGAAAGACGCGCTTAATGATGTCAACCTCATCTCCTTTTATGTCCCTTGAACGTGCCGTATCCGCCCCTAATCACTATAAGGATTGATCGCATCACCACATTAGTTTCACCTTTTAAGTTGAATTACTGAAATAAATGAACTTTTGCACCATATTCTAATGTTTCGAGTTTCACCTGTATATATACCTATATTATATGATCCATGGTCCAAAAACCATGGTAGTTAATTGGCACTTTTCAGTCCGTAAATTTCCTCTGTAGCACGACCTTTATTGTTATGATACTTTGATACATCCCCATCCAATTTCTCACACACAAACGACGTCACTTCTTGACTAATTTCAGACAGCCGTTCCTCATTCTGATCCAGTCATGAAACAGATGCTGAGCTGCATGTGTTTCATTAGCATCATAGAGCAGCTCGTGCTCCGTTTCCCAGGCTTCACGCCCCCCCGAGGACCCGGATCCGGACGGGTGCCAATCCCGCCAAATGAGCCCCGTCTCCGTTTCATAAACTTGCCATACAAGTGGAAAAGATGTAATCCGTGGGATTCAGGTTGTGATGAGGGAATACTCTCCTGCCAAACACAGCAAATCCCTGAGATATCAGCATCTGAGCGGCACATTTCTGCTCCTCGGATCATTTCCCGAGGACTGGTTCAATTGACTGTTGCTCGCTGGAAAAGAGCTGTAACCTGCTAATAAAGTGACAAGAGGCGTTCAGGTTTTGCCAGGGCTTTTCTCCACCGGTCGGCGAGCACCTGATCGGCCTCGGGACAGCTGGACCTTCTGCTAACAAGACATCTCAACACCGTTAACCCCAAAATGAAAACTCACTCACCCTTGGTCTCTGTGGAACACTAATGAGAAATTAATAATTGAATCATTTTCATCAGTGACAGTTCAGCTGTGAATCTCCAAAAAGGACAAAAAAACAGTCCGTGACTTGTGTGCTGTGCAACAGGCTTCAGAGAACATGGAGATTAGTTTACTTGTTTATTGTGAACTTGTAAACATCATGTCAGCAGCTTTTTTTTAAAGGCGAAAGAAAGTAAATAGCAGATTTTTTTTTTTTTTTTTTTTTTAGGGCAAGTATATGTAGAATATATGCTAACTATATAGTGCAAAAAGCATGGCTTGAGAAAATATTGTGAGCATATATTTTCATTTAAAACTTTCAATAAATAAAAGTTTTAAACATCTCTCATCACTGTAAAAAATGAGTGCTGTGATTATTTATTTATACACATTATAATAAGAAATAATGTGTTGTTTCAACTTTAAAAAAGGGATGTTTTCGTGCTTGACTTAAAATATTACGTTTAGTTAACTTTAGTTTAGTTAAGTTGGTTATTTAAGTTATTTCATCAAATTTTAAGTTGGAGCAACATTTTTTACAGTGACATTAAAAAAATGTATTTCAAGGGGCAAAAAAATGACTAATTCCTAATCTTAAAATACATTTTGAGTGAATGCAAAATGTCTTTTATTAAATACATTTTGGACAATATGAATACATTTAAATATATCAGCTATTATTTTTTTGGCCATTTTTGAATATTTTAAAATATATTTTAAAATATATATTTTAAAATATATACCTTCCAGGAACCCAGAGTTTAAAATATATTTTAAAATATTAGGCTATATCTAAAAATATATTTGGTTACACTTTATTTTAAAATACATTTTACTAACTATAAGTGCAACTACATGTTAACTTACTCTCATTAGAGTATTAGTAGACTGTCAGGTTAGGGTTAGCAGACTGACATGTATCTGCATTGTTACTTAGACTGTCTAAAGCAGCCTTTCTCAAACTTTTTTCAGTCAGGGCACCTTTCAAAAGTGCATAAAATCTCAAGGCACCCCAGTGTAAAATATAATTTAAAAACACTGCATAACCCAAATGTAAATGCAAATGTCCTGTTTATTTAGACAGAACAGTAATGAACAGAGCATAATACGAACTGTAAATAATAATAACAATTTTATAGAACCTTTTGTCAATAAAAAAAATTATTTGCTTATAATTAACATGACAATGTGTACAAAACTAAAGTGGGCTAAATTCACGTTTATTTTTACGTTTCTGTCAGTCTGAGGTGTTGTTGCTATAACGCGTTGCTATGGGTTGCCGCTGCGTCACTTGCGTCAAGTTGTGTGTGTCTTGCTTCGGTCTTGTGAGACGGATTTTTATGGTTAATTTTATATACCGTATTTTCCGCACTATAAGGCGCACTTAAAATCCTTTAATTTTCTCAAAAAACGACAGTGCGCCTTATAATTCGGAGCGCCTTATACATGGTTGGTGAACACACGTTCACCAAGACGGGGAGACAGCGCCGAGCGACTTACGCCACTATCTGCCAATGGATCGTGGATGCCTGGGCTGATATATCAGTCTTAACTGTGATCCGAGCTTTCACAAAGGCAGGAATAATCTCTTTATCCTATTTTCGGTCGAAGTCCACAGTAGTTGATTGTCGAGTTCGCGCGCGCGATCAAACCTCCTCCGTGTGTTCAACATCTGATTCGGATGAACTATCCATTTGAGCTGATATTCTCAGAACACCACACAGCACCGTCATCGGCTGACAGTCTGAGTCTCCACTGTTGCTTAGTTAGCAATGAGCGCGCGCGCACTCGACAATCGCCTACTGTGGACTTCGACCGAAAACAGGAAGAAAATACGGGTATGTGAGCAGCTGGCTGAATAAACATCATTTTTATTCATATCTTTCACATTTACTGCAGTCAGATTCACCGTGTTCACTCACATGGCTGTGCACTTGTAATGACACATTAAGGTTGTTAAGAGGCTAAAAGCAGGTTTAAAACTTGCCCCGTATAAGTCAACAGGGTGCAAATTTTAAAACGAGGATAACACGTAGGCAACACCGTTTTTTTTCCGTATATATTTTTGTATATATATTTATCTAAAATGAATTTACAATTTTATTAATACGTTCATATGTTTAAAAAGAAGAAGAATGTATTTATGTAAATATATTTATATATGAAATGTCAGATTTTTTTTTGATTTTTTTTTTTTTAGCCTACGTAATTTTTTGGCGGCACCCCTGACACAGTCAGGGGGCACCCCAGTGTGCCGCGGCACCCACTTTGAGAAAGGCTGGTCTAAAGTGTTACCATATATTTGTTGCTCAATAGATTCACAACCCAGGGTGAGTAAATAATGAATTTACATTTCTGAGTGAAGTATTTCTTTAAACTAAAGCCAGATGGATGTTTCTGGCTTCCAGGAACCCAGAGTGTCTTCAAGGAAAGGAGGAACTTGTCTGCGCTCTCGTTTTCCCTGAAGGGAAATTTGTTTCTCCCAGTCAGACTGAATTTGATGCAGCCTTGTCATTACCCCGACAGACGAGTCTCTTCTCAAACGGGGTCCACAGAATTGGTGCAGTCAGTGGTTTGGGATGAAGTAGATGCATTTTAATGAAGCCTCCCGCTGAGAAAACCAGAGATAAGGACAAACACAAACCAACAGCTTGAGTTTAACTCAGGAGGACGTCTGGAACTGGCATCTTGTGTTTGATGTGATTAACTATGGGTTTTAACATTGACACATAGCCTATTTCACTGGTGCGAATCTAAACGCTGAGGCTATATAAACACATTTACACATCTGCCCTGTGGAAAGCATCATCCGACACATAATGCTGATAAAAGGAGCACATCCAAAATCCCTTCTGAGGAACATTAGGACAGGTGCAATAAATGGCTTTTGTCTTACAAACATGCATTTGCTAACAAATGAAGTGAATTGCTCTTGAGGGACGCAGTAAATCTGGCTCTTAGTTTCATGTCCTTGCTGTTTTTGGCACCTCACTCCCATCGGGCCGGAGGGACACAGTTTGTCTGTCCCACATTAATATTGATGTGATGTCCGGGCAGGGCCAAGTCTCTGTGTATTCAAATAAACACTGTGCTTCAGATAAACTGAAGGGCGTTCTCTGACCTCGGCCATCGGTCCTGCTGAATTGATACGCCGCCTTCTGAGTTTCTGCCTGTGAGATTGGCACCAGAGGTCAATAGCTTGAGTCTGCGGATATTAAACAGTCTGACCGACTTGTAAAGCGACCAACCTCAGTTTGGTTTGTTCTTATGTGATATTATTTTTCCCATTTGTCATTGTTGCGGCTCGTCTCTTCCCAGTCTGTCAGTAACGCTCTGGACTGTGTTTCCCGACTTTGGTCGCAAGTTCTGTCGTTATCAGCAGTTCAACGAGTCGTGTTTCCCGAAAACATTGTTCCAACAAACATTCGCAAACATCATTGCAAAGTTGTGTGTTTGGAACGACAGCTCTCGAGTTTCTTGTTTGCATGACTTGGACTCAATAAATCCTGATCTTGAGCACAACAAGCAAGCTGACATTCAGTACAATCTGTATCTTTTATTTCATATCATACAAATGTCATTTATGTCTTTTAGTTTGTCAAGAGATGTTTCTGAAGAGTGCGCATGTGCGTTCGAGCTCTAGTGTGTAAGAACGAGCCTATGATTGAATCTGGAAATAAAGCTAAATCCTCATAAAAGTCCTCAGATGCCATGAGTGTAATTTATAGCAAAACATCTAGCGTTAATTCGATCTCAAACAGATTCATTAAAAGTAGTTATTACTCCACCAAGTGCGTGACGTTATTAACCAACGTTGTTGAACGACCAATTTGCGACAATACGGTTTCGGGAAACAGTCGTGACTAGCCAAGTTGATTTCTCCAACGATGCATCGTACTATATGATAGTGAAGCATGAGTTACGCCGGTGTATGGGAAACACACATTCCTATTTACTTCCTGTCTCTATGAAGCCCCTCCTTCTGAAAAGCACACTGTGCTCTGATTGGTCGGCTGGATCAGTGTGTTGTGATTGGTCGAGCGCTTCCAGTGTGTTTGGGAAATGTCCCGCCCCTTTCCATAACCGCCAGTTTAACACACTACTAACTAACTCGACCAGGCCCCGCCCCTTTATTCTGCATATTAATTATTTAAATGAGGAATATTGTGAAGAAACTCAAGACTACAATGGAGGCGTTTCAGGGAGTTCAGAAACACTGACACTGGTATAGAGAATAAGTGGGAATAAAGAGATGAACTCAAAACTCAATTGAATGAAAATGCAACAACGATAAACAGGCCTTTTTAGGGAAAAGAGACGCAAATGTCTTTTTAGACGGCCACATTTCTCAGACGTAGAGGAGCAGATGAGCAATTCAGCATTTCCAGGAGTCTCCATGCACTCAAAAGCCAAATTAAAATACTATTTACAGATGCGAATTCAATATCCGTCAACGTCTCCGAGAGGATTTTACAATACTATCATCTGCTGATGTTTTTAAATGAGCCATGGGTGGGGACAGTCGAATTATTCATGCAACATTTACACTAATGAGAAAGAGAGTTTCCTCTGAGCGCTCCTGGAGCAAACTGAGGGAGTGTTTTCATAAAACTCGGCGGTAGATCCATATAAACCTGAGCTGGATATTAAATTATAAGGATATTAAAACTCTCCCTGGGGTGAAGCACGAGGCGTCGTCCGGAAGGAGGGCTGGGAGATTTTAATAAGAGCAAAATATTATCTTGGACATTTGTAATAAAGGGATAGTGCTGTATTTTTTCTCTGCCCCCATATTCATTCATTCTAAGAATTATTTATTGCCGCTCGAGGAACTGACACAGTTTTTCTCATTAGTTGTAGCGTCTGCCGTCATGAAGTCAGATATGAGCTGCTTGCCAAGAAAGATTAGCGGTCGGTGTTGCATATGAACATGAGAATAACCCTTAACGCAGGTAACATAACCATATTATTATTTGTTTATTATTATTAGAATAATTTCGCGATGCAAAGAATCTCAAAGCAACCAGTCAGTGTTTTTGCAGAAATTTTTTAAGTAAACAAAAGTCGGTTCTGAGGCTCACTAAAGATCTGTTGATAAGATGATAAGACTTGATTTGGTCATGAACGACTCTGACTCACAGATGACTACCAGCATAGCTACTGTATATGTAACTGCAGAAAGAGTCACTGAACCAGAGTGAACCAATCAAACGAATCTTTTTGCTGGGGAAACACTTACAATATCTCTCTCAAAAACACTTTCTTTTTTCTTTTTCTTTTTTACTCCAAGCAGATTTGTTGGCGTGCCAATTTGAATGAAAGGATCAGACTTGATTCCATCATGAACAACTCCGTCGACTGAGTCAATGAATCAATGACTCACTCATAACACACAGATGACTCACTTGACGCCACCTGTCAGCATAAACCTGCAGAGTCACTGAACAAATCTAAACAAATCTCTTTGCTGATTGCATTTGAGTCAAAACTGTGGGGAATCTATCAAATATAATCTCCTGTCTTCTAGATTTAGGGTTGAAATATAACCTTGATGAAATGTCTTGACCTGTGAGATTCTTGTTCTTGACTTGTGAGATTCATTCATGTTTCAGAGTGAAATGATATGCTCTAATATGGCACGGCAACTAATTCGATTTCAAACAATAATGTAGACACGTCTCCAAAGACTTAGCAGTTAAAAGAAGCATCTTTATTCCACACATACATCTCCCGTGAGACGGTTGTTGCTTTATCTATTGATTATAAGACTCACTCTGATCGATTCCCCCTTTGCTGTTACTAATGCAGGTAATTTAGTCCCATGGCTGTTGTAATCCGACTCCTATCATTCAGTGCTTTAAACGGAGACTCGTCTGCGACTGATAACACAGCGCAAATGATGGAGGTCTCAGATTATCAGCAGTGTCAAATAAATGGCATGTCGTGAGGTTAACCTGCCACAGTACAACACTACACCGTCGTTATCAGATGCCCGTCGTTCTCTGCGTGAGGGGGAATGTATAATAAATGGTGCGGACTTCGTCTTGATGGTGGTGTGTGCCGAAAAGCAGGGAATTAGGCCAGATATGAGTCTCATTTGCAATAAATCCTCATCATCTGTACCCAGATCAGCCTCGGACAAAATAACCTGCCGGCTTGCTGGCGGCAAAACTTGCTCTCCGGTGACCCAGTGGAATACAGATTGGTCATTTTCTGCACATTTCCCCCAATTAAACATGTTCCCCTGAGCGCAGGGGTCAACGGGGACCAACAATCGCTGTAGGGTTGAGCCGGAGCGTTTACGTGATCCATTTCCTTTATCCTGACAGGAAAATACAATGATGTAAAACGTTTTTGCTATCAAATTCTATTAAAACTGGCTCTGTGAGAAGCCGTATCAATTTTGGACGAGGCATCCTCGGCTAAATATAATCAGGCGCTCTTCGATTGAAAGCAGGTTTATACAATCGCTGTAATTTCATGGAGGTGTGCTCTCATAATCAAATGTTGCGTGCGCTAATGATTTTTTTTTTTTCTCTCTGGAAAGCTTCAATACAGTGATAAGACAGAAATAACCCTGCATCAGCAAACCAGATGCAAAGTGGGAATCGGGAAACCAATAACTCAATAATTCGCCATCATATTTCCCATTATGTTTTTAACTTCATGGCTTTTTAAGTGTGTTTTACCAAAATAAATCGAAGCGTATATCTTTGCTTGTCTGTGAAATTGAACCCCGTTCTATCTACGGAGGTATTCGCCGTCACATTTAGTGCATCCAATTGCAAATAGTACGTTTTGTTTGTTCCTCTGTGTGTGTGGAAATATTTAGAGCATTAATGATCAAATGCGTCATTATAAATGCAAGCTGGTTACAGCTGAATGAAGATTTGAGCGACGGGGGAGAAAAATAGCACAAGGATAAAAGCTGTTATTTTGTAAAGACTGATGAAATATTGAATCCTTTCTCTCAAAGATTACCTTTCTCATGACTCTGCCCCTGTAAAACGAGACGAGGAGCTTTGTTGTGCTCCAGTCTTCCCTGGAGAACCCTGAATCGATGGAGAATCGCCGGTCTGGGTCTCTAACATGTAATCACAAACCTTCATCAGGCGATCGACACCATGCCACCTTCTTACAGAGAAGTCCGAGTTTGGTATTCGCTGCAGTGAAATAACTGTGGACTGAATATAATGTCGACCAGTTTCATAATTATTAGTTTATTTTTATATTCTCGACAAAGCTTTTTCTGCCCAAAATGATGAGCAAAAGATGCACATTAAAGGGATAGTTCACTTTGAAATTAATTTTTGGTATGTTTTAGCTTACCTCAAGGGCATCCAAGATGGAGGTGTCTTTGTTTCCGCAGTAGTTTCAATTTTGATATTTTTAGGTCAAACCGTTCTTGTCTGTCAGTCATATAATGCAGGTCTATGGTCACCACCTCAAAGAGGAGTGTAATTTGGACTTCTCTGTGCATGCTCTTTGAGGTGGTGACCATAGACCTGCATTATATGACTGACAGACAAGAACGGTTTTAATATCAAAATTGAAAATACTGCCGAAACAAAGACACCTACATCTTGGATGCCCTTGAGGTAAGCTAAAACATATCAAAAATTTATTTCAAAGTGAACTATACCTTTAAGTGTATTTGAGACTGTATCTTATAATTTATCATTCTCGCATTGCAACAATGATGACAAAGCAGTTTAGTCGCATCATAAAACGGCTGAATGAGGAATATTTTGCTGTGTTTAAGTGAAAAACATTGAAGTGTTTTTCTTCAGTAGCACATAAAATTTCACGAGTTCACACTTACATCAATTAAACAGAGTATTTGGCGTGCTGTCCGGGGGGAGGGCTCCGAGCTCGGAATTTTGCCCGAACCCAGAGTACTCCCCCCGTTGTTGTAAGAGTATTAGGACTATGAGTGAGGAGATGGGGTGGTGGAGGGATGCTGTTAAACTGTCAATGAACGGAGGTTAGTTTGCTGTATATATACACAGCGCTTAACTCGTTTATTAAGCACCACTCTTGTCTAATTAGGTTTGATTATCTGAATGTGCTCCACGTGTGTTTAATTAGGTTTAATTATCTGAACGTGCTCCTCCCGAACTTTGTTAATAAAACATCATGTGTGCAAACTGCATTGATCAGTCAACATTGACAATTACAATTTATGTCCAATTAGCTTGTGCGATGATTGACACACGGCCAAATAAAAGTCATAGCAATGCAATTATGGGTTGCAGTTATTAAAAAGTTGAGAATGGAGAGCTATAAGGAGCATATGTTTACATGCACTAATTTGTCAGAATGTTTTGAAATGCCGCAAACCAATAATAAACATATTTGTTTGCATGTGCATTATGTATTCCATATAAAACATCATGTCACATGCTTTTTAGCAAATATTTAGTAAAAATTCAGTCTCATCCACTGACCAGTTCATAGAACATAAATGCACAAATGCCTGTTTGTGCATGTACGTAATCACAAAATGGATAAGATGATCCGATTGAGAAAATAGTCGCGTTAACATGTTTTAATCAGATTATTTCAGGTCTAAACCATGCACCCGTTTCAATCTGATCGAAATTTAACTTGGATTGAGCTCAATTGGATGGATTTAGGGGTTTACATGAAGGCTTTTCAGTCCGACAGTGTAACGTGATTGGTTGTAGCAACGACTCGCTCGACAAAGGAAAATACAGGAACACACTTTAATGGGAATCTTCACAGGAAACATGTAGAAAGCAACTAAACATCTATGAACATACATAGACCGACAGCCACATGAAGGAAACTAAGGGTGTTTAAACACTGCACTAATGGGATAACTAACGAGATAACAGGTGGGAATAATGAACTAATTCCCTAAACTAACACAGCAAAACTAAAGTCACAGGGGAAACACAAATGAACTCAAGATGACCAAACATGTGACAGATAGACCATCAATCTGATGATTTGAGTACATGTAAACAATACAATACATGCAATATTTTTTTATAAGGCACATTTAAAAACAACCAAGGCTGACCAAAGTACCGTACAGAACAGGATAAAAAACAAAATAATAATAATAAGACAACCAATAAAGGAACACACATCAATAGATAAACAATGATCGTACCAAAATCAAGCAGTATTATAACCCAAAGAAAATAAATGTCTTTAAAGAAGATTCGGAAACTAGCTAATCTAATGTGGAGAGACTGTAGCTATAGTGACTGTGTGTAAACTGTTTTTCTCTACGGTAAGTTTTATCTTTCAGGTCAACTACTATCGGAATAAAGAGAAACTTGACTGATAATAATGAAACTTAACAGTGTGCTGTCTCAGAAAATGAAAACAGAAACAAGTGAGTCAGTTGATACAGAAGCGTATTGCATTCACTTGAAGAAAAAAATCTACTCTGTTTTTCTGAGTCTTTCTGAGTTATCTCAGAATTACTATATCATTTTTCATGAAAAAATTTTTTTGCTCTGTTTTTCTGAATTAACAAGTTAATTATCTCAGAATTACAAGATCATTTTTCATGGAAAAAATTTTTTGCTCTGTTTTTCTGAATTAATGACTTAATTATCTCAAAAACTCAGAAATTCAAAAAAACAGAGCAAAAACTTTTTTTCCATAAAAAATGATCTCATAATTCTGAGATAATTAGCTCGTTAATTCAGAAAAACAGAGCAAAAACTTTTTTTCATGAAAAATGATCTCTTAATTCTGAGATAATTAACTCGTTAATTCAGAAAAACAGAGCAAAAACTTTTTTTTCATGAAAAATGATCTCGTAATTCTGAGATAATTAACTCGTTAATTCAGAAAAACAGAGCAAAAACTTTTTTTCCATGAAAAATTATCTTGTAATTCTGAGATAATTAACTCATTAATTCAGAAAAACAGAGTAGATTTTTTTCTTATAAGTGTCTATATCTATAATGTAGATGGCACATTTTTCTGGACGGCGAGAAAGGCAGTTTACGTCACGGATTAAACAAGTGAGGGTCGCTTTATTGCTGGAGCCGTTATGAATATTTGAAGAGGCTTTGTGCCGGCTGTGAAAGAGCGCTGGAGGTTTAGTGAGCGTGGCATTTGTCTCCCACCTATACAAGGCAGCTCTCTGTCATTCAGGTGTGCTGGAGATCCGGTGCAAAGGCAGACGATGCCCCGGCACAGGGGAATGAAATGTCAGGCCCGCTTGAAGGCTCTGGCACATTGACGTGCTGTATAAAACCCAGACACATTCAGCTCACCTCTGATTCCTCCGTATGTGGCAGTGAGGTGTAATTATGAGAGACGTGTCGACACCTCGAGAGCGATTCCTGCACATACGACACCTAGAGAAAGCGCTGCTGATTTTATGATTTCACCTTGTAATGCAAGAGTATTAAACCAAGAGTATTTAGATTTTTCTTAGCTATGTGTTAATTAAAGGTGAAGTATGTTATAAAATTTGTTCAATGTTAACATTATTTCTTATATACTTAATATACAGAAAAGGCAAAGATATTTTTAAAGTCCCCCTGTGGTGAAAATCAAAGCTTTGAATGTTGTTTATGTGTCTATGTGGTGTTTTTAATACGCTTTAAGACAAACCATGTGTAAGTTCATAAGTCGACAGCATCGCTGAGTATTTCCTCCTTAAAACTGCAGTGAACCAAAGACAGTCTCAAAAACACGGTTTGAAATCGCTGGTGTTTCTGACGTCACAAACGACCTTGTAACCAATCAGATCAACGTGTGATCGCCAACCAGTGGATCTCTGAGCTGAGTGAGTGAGTGGAGGCGGGGCTCATTTGCATATTCATAGAACCGCGTATACTAAATGAGGCGAGGGTGTCGAGTTACATTCAAGATATTTTAAGACATTTTTTAAAGGAAAAAACTTTTAAATATGTCATTTTGGTGATCAAAGATGAGTTTTAAGGGATAAAATGATTGACTACACGGGGACTTTTAAGGTTAAAAAACGTTTAAAAAAATGTATGGCACTTGAGCTGTTTGTCTAATAAGTTGTTTAAAGGTAACAGTATTGAACTTAAATATGGTATTGCACAAACAGAGGGAAATAAAAGTGAAATGAGTTGCCTTTTTGCACTTCTGGTTCCATCGTCCTGCAGTCAATGGGTTTTTAAGATCTGTGGTCAAGAGATTTTCACTTTGTGATTAAAAATACAGCTCCAGTGAATACATCTCTGTGTGGAGCATAACACGAGACACAACTCACAAGACCGTTGTCTTAACCTTCTGATCTTTATTGTTAATTGGATGCGTTTACGCTACAGCGATCACACACTCTTCTGAAACTCTGATACACATGTGACCTTTTCCTCCTGCCCACCTGGAAGCTTTTCCAGAGACGCTGCTCGTCTTTATACTCCGCTAGGCCTGTATGTTCTTCATGCATGGAATCACAATATAAAGAACCTTGAACCTTTCTAGTCCCGTTGTATAAGTAGGCGTTCAGTATGCAGTGCGTTGCAGATTTTGCTTCCTGCATATTGTTTCCTTGATGTCATTTCGCCAGGACCGTATTTTACGAGATAAGTGCACATTTTATGATTATCATGCTTGTGCGACCAAACTACACTTCCCGTTATTATCTGCAACGGCGTGAGAATGATGAAACATAAAGCATCAATGACACACATCCCTTGCTCTTCATTTTGTGCTGAAACAAAATGTTTTTGGAGAACTTAAATAAATGTGAAATTTCCCAGCCAGTCGTTTATTCTGACCCAAATCACTTGAATGCATCACATCCTAATCGCTGCTTCTGAACTTCGTATGAGAAAAAGTAAGAACTTCGTAAGAGGACTTGAAGGCAGCATATATATGTCACAGTCTTCCATCCAAACCATTAAACTTAAGATTTCATGAATATCAAAACACATCAAAATTCGTATTTTTTTGAAGTCAAGAAGTGGTGAAGAACATCAAAGAATGTCTATGTTAAACCTGTACTATTTCTGTATCAAGTGCGTGCAAATGCTCAGTATGCACGGAATATACCATACATTTGCAATACAGTGTTATGTTAGTACCATTGATACACTATTATAGTTTAATAATTGAACTAGATTTCATGTTTAGAATTTCTGTTTTCATTATAATTTTAGTTTAGTTTTAATAATTTTGTCATTTTTATTAGTTTTTTGGTAACACTTTCTATTTATAATGCATTATAAGGGTATCATAATACATGCATAATGCCTTATAAACAACCTTATTGTATCTGATAAAAATTCATAACAACAGTTACAATACATTATACTTACCTATTTGTGGTTATAACTTTTAAGATTATTTTGCATTATAACATCAGATGAAGCCTGCATTTATACTGCACCATAAGGGTATTCTTAATGCGTTATAATACACGTATAATACCTAATAAGCAACCTTAAAATATGTTGTATCATCTAATAAATAATCATGGCAACAGATTACAACAACAATATTACTATGTATTATAACACCAGATGGAGCCTGCATTTATACTGCATCATAAGGGTATTCATGCATTATAATACATGCATAATGCCTTATAAGCAACCTTATTCTATCATCTGATAAAAATTCATAACAACAGTTACAATACAGATTAATATGCATTATAACATCAGATGAAGCATGCATTTATATACTGCACCATAAGGGTATTCTTAATGCATTATAATACACGTATAATGCATTATAAGCAACCTTAAAATATGTTTTATCTTCTAATAAATAATCATGACAACAGATTACAATAACAATATTACAATGCATTATAACACCAGATGAAGCCTGCATTTTTACTGCATCATACGGGTGTTCATGCATTATAATACATGCATAATGCCTTATAAGCAACCTTATTCTATCATCTGATAAAAATTCATAACAACAGTTACAATACATAATAATATTACCTATTTGTGGTGATAACTTTTAAGATTAATATGCATTATAACATCAGATGAAGCATGCATTTTTATACTGCATCATACGGGTATTCTTAATGCATTATAATACACGTATAATACCTAATAAGCAACCTTAAAATATGTTGTATCATCTAATAAATAATCATGACAACAGATTACAATAACAAGATTACTATGCATTATAACACCAGATGGAGCCTGCGTTTTTACTGCATCATAAGAGTATTCATGCATTATAATACATGCATAATGTCATGCCTTATAAGCAACCTTATACACAACACATTTAGAGCATTATTCGTAAACTAGTATTTTATTCCGCTATGTGTGATCTGAGAACAGCTAGGTAGGGTGATTTGCCTGTGGGAATAACAGACAGAAATAATTTTCCCCATTATGACACAGTCAGAGAATCATCACACAGAGAGAAACTATCCTGAGCTTCTGAATGCCAATTACGGCCCATCAAACCCTGTCTCAATGCCTTTTCCCAGCCCTCAGACTCAATTTCCAGTGATTCTCGGAACGGGTCGGCTCATGTTAGTAAATCACAGGGTAGCGCTGAAGTATCAGGAGAGAGCGCAGGGGGCCGGGAACGCAGCGACGCCTCTGAGGTAATCAAGAGAGACAGAAAACTAAGTTTACCAGGGTCTATTAGTAATTAAGGTTAATTGGCACATGTATCTTAGCCTGCCGCGCTCGCTGCGTGTTTCTGTGCTGATCCTGTTACAGATGTAAATTACCCTGGAGTTTTCAGATAAACAGTTTTCACTGGAGGACTTTATTTTCTAAGACTTCAATTTTGCTAAATGCTTTTATTTTGCTCTGAATACACATTGAATTGCATTAACATATCCTGGACTGTCTGTGAGAATAGCACGGCAATGTTTGAGCTGTACCAATGACAAATATACTTGCATGGTAACTTTTTTCAGCTGTGTGTAAATGCCGATATATTAGTCATCCATTTAAACAGCCAACAGAAAATACAGATGCATGACCTGATTGATGAAACAATGCTGCTCATGTCGGTATGGCTTACTCTAGCTACTCAAAATAGTATTTAACAGTAAAATTGAACTCTGTCTCATCTCAGTATGAATTTGGCCAGATATGCTCTACACTCTTAAAGGGTTAGTTTACCCAAAAATGAAAATGATGTCATTAATGACTCTCCCTCATGTCGTCCCAACCCCGTAAGACCTCCGTTCATCTTCAGAACACAGTTTAAGATATTTTAGATTTAGTCCGAGAGCTTTCTGTCCCTCCATTGTAAATGTATGTACGGTATACTGTCCTTGTCCAGAAAGGAAATAAAGACATCATCAAAGTAGTCCATGTGACATCAGTGGTTTAGTTAGAGTGTGTTGAAGCATCGAAAATACATTTTGCTCCAAAAATAACACAAACTACAACTTTATTCAGCATTGGATTGTCTTCCGGTTCTGTATTGTCTTCCGGTTCCAGAAGACCAAGTTTCAGTAAAATATCTTCACAATCCTAGGCATATTGACTGGTTTAGTCTTTGACAAGAGATGTATGTTTGTGCATGCATTTGACATGGGAAAATCCTGAAACATAGAATACAGTATTAAAATGCAAAGAACAGTGACAGTGGAGCCACCAGTGAATGCAGAGCAAATGCTCTCGACAGTCGATTAAACCACTTTCTCTTTCTGTTTTTTTTTTTTTAATTGAAAACCGGATTGAATGTTTCAAATGGTGAAAACTCAATTCAGTGTGGTTTAAAACCAGGTGGTCTATAAAGTGTTGAAGACTTGCAGTGTCTCTCACACACATTCCCACAGTCGTGCTTGTCAATCATCTGTTTGACAGCTCTTCTGACCTATAGCGTCGCTGCTCTGCTCCGACAGGTGGGAGGAGAGAGGACAATCTGAGAGTGTGTGTTCGTGTGCGGGATGTAAATGAATTCAATTCAGTTCAGAGAGAAGTTTAAGGGTGACGTCCAGCCAGTGGCGGTCTTAACATAGAGGCATAGGTAGGCGGCTGCTTGGGGCCCCCTACCAGCGGTCTAGTAGGGGGGCCCCGTACCAACCTCAAAAAAATATATATAAAAGAAAAGAAAAAGCCCCTTATCATCATGAACGCTTCAAACGCATAGTAAATGTTATTAATATTCTTAAGATATACGTTGAAATGTTGAAGTAGTAGTTAAAATGTCTAGTTCATGGTTATCTGTCCCTACACATAACACCCCCTACTTTCGCAATAAAATGGACTAGTCCGAACGGCGCGCGGCGCGAAACCGAGAAAGATAAACATGACAGGAGGACTGGGAAGTAACTTACACAACGAAGCAAGACGAGTCTAAACGCGAAAATGAAACGAAGTTACCCAAGCGGCTCAAATAAAAGAAAAAAAAAAAAAAGACGCCGATATGTATTTGGCAGAGGCGGACAGAGTACAGAGCTTTGTTACTTGAGTAAAAGTACAGATACCCCTTGCTAAATTTTACTCAAGTACAAGTAAAAGTACTACATTCAGATGTCTACTTAAGTAAAAGTACTAAAGTACTTGTTTTTAAAAGTACTTGAGTATCAAGAGTACAAGAGTAGATTTTCTAAATATTGCATTACTAATCTACTGCCACAGTGCTTACATTTATGCACAGAAACGTCCTACATGGAGTTATGAAAAATGTTAATGTTAATACCTTGGAGAATGTAAAAGGAATTGAAAGTAAAATCAAGTCATTTTCATCTTTTTACCATGTTGCTTTATTTAATTAAATTAAATTTTTGGGGGGTCCCATTTTTAAATGCGGGGACAACACACACACACACACACACACACCACATGTAAGGGTGGCGCTGCCAATAAAGCACCTAAAAGCTGTCACAAAGAACCGGCAAAAGGAATGATTATGAATATGTAAAATATAGCAAGGAGATATTTTAATTGTTTATTAATAAACACTTGTTAATAAACAAGTGTTTTCTTTGTCAGTGTCGGCTAGATGAAGTTGACGATGCTGACTCGCGATCTTCAGTAGTGAACGCGCCAGAGAGAAATGCACATTTCATACGGATTACATAAGCAGAGAGCAGTCTGTAGTCTGTTTTCTTTCGTTTTGAAGTTTTCTGTTTAAAAGTAGACATGTCTGTGAGAGGCAAGTAGGCTACCTTATACACTGAGTTTCGGTTCATTTATGAGACGAGATCCAGTTCACGTGCCGGCGCCTCCGTTTCTTATCTATCGTCTGCTATTTACTTCTTATTTACTAAACCCAGGCAATTGGTTGATGAAACATTGATTAAAATTAAGATACAATTAATGCAAAACGAAATTCAGGTTAAAGAAAGGTTTTGTGTTTTCTGTTTGATGTCTCTGTGAAAGTTTTAAAGCATTTTTTATGCCGCTTTCAGAGCGCTCACGTCCGTAACGGAGAACACGTCCATAACATTGTTTTTTCCTCATAAATGCAAACCGGAAAAATAAAATAAAACAAAATGAATATTTTATGTACTCTGGAGACTGAGCGCCAACCCTTCTTCATTCGCTGGGTAGTAGCCTACTTTGGTTTGCGCAGTGTAATTCACATAATCAGTAAAAATATATTTTGCCTCCTAAAGTTTTTTTTTAAGAAATCAGAAATCCCTCGTGGCTACGGCACTGCCACATTTGAACCTGACTGTGTTAAACACACCACATACTCAAGAACATCAAACCAAATGCTTGGCTTACATTAATGTGTAATATAAAATCTGACCATGGAGTTGACTTTGGCGGAAAGCTGAAAGTGATTGCTGATAGGCTGTCCCAATCAGTGGCGCCTGCACAATCCAATCACGTTTGAGAGGGAAACAACAAATTGAGTGTTTCCGAGATTTTTTTATTTTTTTTTTACTCGTGTACTCACGGTTATGGATAGAAATGTATTGGAGTAAAGAGTACAATATTTGCCTCTCAAATGTACTTGAGTAAAGTCATGAGTACTCCCCAAAAATGATACTCGAGTAAAGTACAGATCCCTCAAAATTGTACTTAAGTACTGTACTCAAGTAAATGTACTCCGTTACTGTCCGGCTCTGGTATTTGGCAACACTGCCAAAAATGACACACTTTTTTACGCCTACTGTTGGGGACACATGCCGCTACAGCAGCAGCTGTGAAGTGACGCTAGTTGAGGATAACGTGTAAGTTATACTGTTAGACTGAAAGGGCGAAAGTAAATATGACATTTATTATGGATTTATCTGATGATTGTTTTAAGTTCACGAAAATTAAAAGTTGTTAAATATTTTTTGAAGCCTAACAAAATGTAATTTTTTTGGCTTTCAATTACACTGTAATGTTGGATGGCTAGCTATAATTAATGTTTAAAATTAGGGGGAAAAATCAGTTTTATCCAGACATCATTAGCTGTATTAGTATCAGTGATAATGACCTTCATTCATAAAAAGATGCCATTAAACAAGTATTTAAAATATACTGTCTTTATGTTGTCTCTACATTCATTTGTAGATTAACTGTGAAATTATTACATTATAAAATATATAAACTAATACAAACCTATAAAAACGTTTGTTTGTAGAATGTTTTAAATGTCAATATCATGTGCAATGCCAATTGCAACCTCACTCACTCATACAAAGTCAATTATTCATCTTGGCAATATTTGCTAAGTATATGGCTGTTTGTGGGGGTTTACCCTAACTACTTGTCTTGCTGGTTATATTGATATTGATTTGATCTTAAAAAAAGCATAAACAGTGCTGGGTTTCCTGGCATTTTGGCAAAGACAGGTGTTATCTGAAACCTTATTCTCTGTTGGGAAGGTTTTTTTTCTCCTCTCCAACATTTACTTCCCCGTAGATTAGCTTTTCCTACCATTCAGTCAGTAATTTTTTTTCCCGTTCTCATAAAGATGGGATGGGGGGGCCCCCATACGTACCTTCGCTTTGGGCCCCCAATTTGCTAAATCCGCCACTGCGTCCAGCTAACAAACTTAACTTCATTCAAATATTATTCAAATGATCGGTTACACTTTACAATAAGGTTTCATTTGTGAACTTATGTTAATGTTAACTAGCATGAACTAACCATGAGCAATACATTAGTTGCAGTATTTATTAATCTTTGTTAATGTTAGTTAATAAAAACACAGCTGTTCATGTTAGTTCACAGTGCATTTACTAATGATAACAAATACAACGTTGAAATGAATGTTGAAATTAACATTATCTAAGATAACTAAATGTTGTAGAAGTTTTGTTCATTCTTAGTGCATGTTAACTAAAGTAGTTAACTAATGATAACTAATGAAACCTTATTGTAAAGTGTTACCAAATATTCTATTTGGGCATAGAAACATTTAAATATCCAGTTTTCTTAAAGGGACCATGACATGAGAAATCAACTTAGCCTTGATCTTTTGACATATACACTCACCGGCCACTTTATTAGGTACCCCATGCTAGTAACGGGTTGGACCCCCTTTTGCCTTCAGAACTGCCTCAATTCTTCGTGGCATAGATTCAACAAGGTGCTGGAAGCATTCCTCAGGGAGTTTGGTCCATATTGACATGATGGCATCACACAGTTGCCGCAGATTTGTCGGCTGCACATCCATGATGCGAATCTCCCGTTCCACCACATCCCAAAGATGCTCTATTGGGTTGAGATCTGGTGACTGTGGAGGCCATTTTAGTACAGTGAACTCATTGTCATGTTCAAGAAACCAATTTGAAATGATTAGAGCTTTGTGACATGGTGGAAGTAGCCATCAGAGGATGGGTACATGGTGGCCATAAAGGGATGGACATGGTCAGAAACAATGCTCAGGTAGGCCGTGGCATTTAAACGATGCCCAATTGGCACTAAGGGGCCTAAAGTGTGCCAGGAAAACATCCCCCACACCATTACACCACCACCACCAGCCTGCACAGTGGTAACAAGGCATGATGGTTCCATGTTCTCATTCTGTTTACGCCAAATTCTGACTCTAACATCTGAATGTCTCAACAGAAATCGAGACTCATCAGACCAGGCAACATTTTTCCAGTCTTCAACTGTTCAATTTTGGTGAGCTCTTGCAAATTGTAGCCTCTTTTTCCTATTTGTAGTGGAGATGAGTGGTACCCGGTGGAGTCTTCTGCTGTTGTAGCCCATCCGCCTCAAGGTTGTGCGTGTTGTGGCTTCACAAATGCTTTGCTGCATACCTCGGTTGTAACGAGTGGTTATTTCAGTCACTGTTGCCCTTCTATCAGCTCGAACCAGTCTGGCCATTCTCCTCTGACCTCTGGCATCAACAAGGCATTTCCGCCCACAGAACTGCCGCTCACTGGATGTTTTTTCTTTTTCGGACCATTCTCTGTAAACCCTAGAGATGGTTGTGCGTGAAAATCCCAGTAGATTAGCAGTTTCTGAAATACTCAGACCAGCCCTTCTGGCACCAACAATCATGCCACGTTCAAAGTCACTCAAATCACCTTTCTTCCCCATACTGATGCTCGGTTTGAACTGCAGGAGATTGTCTTGACCATGTCTACATGCCTAAATGCACTGAGTTGCCGCCATGTGATTGGCTGCTTTGAAATTAAGTGTTAACGAGCAGTTGGACAGGTGTACCTAATAAAGTGGCCGGTGAGTGTATATAAGAGGTCTTCGTACCATTAAAACATCCTGCAAGTTTCATAGCTTAAAACGAACTCCTTAAAGAATTTATTTAATCAAGCTCCAAAAGTGGTTCTTTTGGATATTGTGGGATTTGTGATGTCACATGGTCAAATACATTTGCATATGACCACTGTACCTCCAGAGCAACACATCGACGAATAGTTGTACATTGGTTCAATGTTCAGTTGCTTAACGGCTATCATTAGCCTACACTGGATGTGAGCGTCGCGTCAAAAGCAAAAAGAACCCATTATAATCAGTGATGCTGTCTACACTGACGTTCAGTTTCTGACATAATCCGCAAGACCGCTAACAGGACAAATGGAAAAGTAAATGGAAGCGTAAAAGAACGTTTCGTTTGACGCGTCCAGTTTAAACAGCTCATTTTCTCATTTTCTCCAGTGGCTTCCAGCGACAGGAACAAATGGATGTTTTATTTTAATGGCGTCCCGGATCGCATCGGAGGATTATATGTTTGTTTGGAGGATTTGGCGGCAGATTGTTTTGTGAACGAGGCACAGTGTAATGGAGAGTTCGCAAAGAAACTTTTTGTTGTTAGATGATCTCTAATATTTGAATTTAATTAGGCCAAGTGTTACAGAAAATGTTACAAAAGAATCAACTACGTATATTGAATCTGACAGCAGCTACATCATAAACCATAAGTAAATGATTTCATAATGCTTTGTCTGTAAATGTTTTATATGTTTAATATTTTCAAAACACTCACGTGCAATAGCGAGTGGCATTGATACTGTTTCCTATGCAATGACTTTAGCCAATCATAACAGTGGGCGTTTACTGACAAGCCTTAAAGGAGCAGCGCCTTAACAACTGATCACTTCAGAATGAGGATTGTGTTTCTCCACGTATATATTTATTTTATATTTGTGCAAAAAACTTTATTTACATTATAAGTGAACGTCAATGAACATATTAATGTCATGACACCTTTAATGCAAGTAACGCTGTGTAGAGGTTTCCATAATGTTCCTGAAAATTGTTTACTTTCTCGCAGTGTTGATTTGCGGGTTAGTGTAGGCCGTAGAGGGATAGAATACTGTGTGTGTGTGTGTGTGTGTGTGTGTGTGTTCTTCAGTAATACAGCACAGAGTGTCAAACTAGCCAACCGCAGCATCTCAGCCGCTTAAATGGATTTGTGTCTTTTGTCTGTGTTAAGTAGGAGCTGTGATTCACTCTCTTTATCAAAAACACAAAACAACAGTCACTCCTCCAACCTCATCCTGAAAGACAGACTTCTCCTGACACAAGGCTTGCTCTCTCTGTCTCTCTGACAGCATCTCTCTCTCACACACACACACACACAGATCAACAGCCTCCGTGAGACCTGCTTTTCACACACCATCAAACCCGTCAGCGCTGAGGCAGAGATACTCCTCTATACACACTGCCCAGGAGTCTTTCAGAAGAAATCACCTCCACACACACACACACACACACACACACTTAAAGCACAAGTCAGCTGATGTTTCTCTCCTTAAAGTCGGTATAAACAAGAAGTCCTATTTCATTTCTTAAAGAGGACCTTAAAGGTGACATATTATCCCCCTTTTTCACAAGATGTAATATAATAACTTTAATTTGGTATAGCGCTTTTAAAAGTTAATTCTCAGAGCGCTTAACATAGACAATAGATAAAATAAGCATGACATACAAACTATTACAGTACATGCATACAAACAATGTTATAAATCTAAAAAAAATTAAAATCAATAAACAAAACATAAGTTAAACAAAACCATAAAATATATTACATGGAGAACCACAACAATCATCTTTCACCCAAAAGCTTCTTTAAAATAATAAGTTTTAAGGGATGACTTAAACAATTTCAGAGATGGAGCACTTCGAATTTGTGAGGGCAGTGAATTCCATACCTTTGGGGCAACCGAAGAAAACGCCCTGTCACCCATAGTTTTCAGGCGCGTTACCGGAACAACTAAAAGACCAGCATCGGCTGAGCGAAGATTACGTGTCGGAACGTAGGGTACTAAAAGATCAGAAAGATATTGCGGAGCAAGTCCATTTAACGCCTTGTAGGTCAACATAAGAATTTTAAAATCAACACGAAATTTAACAGGCAGCCAATGCAATGTCTCTAAAACAGGTTTTATATGGTCTCTTTTTCTGGTCCTGGTCAGAATACGTGCAGCAGAATTTTGTACCCACTGAAGTCTGTGCAGAATAGATTTCGATGCTCCCGCCAACAAGGCATTACAATAATCAATCCTTGAAAAAACCAGAGTATTAATTAGTTTTTCTGCTACAGAGAAGGGCAGCATGGGTCGCAATTTAGATATATTTCTAAGGTGAAAAAATGAGACTTTAACAGTATTACGTACATACAGGTCAAATGTTAAATTAGAATCAAAAATGACTCCCAAGTTTTTTAATTTAGATTTGAACTGTATATCAGAGCCGTCCACATTTAAAGCTACAGATTTCACACTACGTAACTGGTGAGACGAACCAATAAGCATCACTTCAGTTTTATCGCTATTTAGACATAGATAATTAACAGACATCCAATTTTTGATTTCTGCAATACAGTTAGAAAGGTGAGTAACAGCGACATTAACATCAGGCTTTGAGTGAATGTATATCTGGGTGTCATCAGCATATAAATGAAAATCGAGATCAAGAGACCTCAAAAGTTGGCCAAGTGGAAAAATATATAGACTAAAAAGTAAAGGACCTAAAATTGAACCCTGAGGTACACCATATTTTACCATACTATCCTCCGATCTACAACCACCCAGCACAACAAATTGTTTGCGATCTGAGAGATAAGACCTAAACCAGCTCAGAGCAGAGTCAGATACACCAAAGACAGACTCCAGGCGGGAAAGTAAAATACAGTGATCAATAGTGTCGAAAGCAGAGCTGAGATCAAGCAGGATCAGTATTGATAAACATCCAGAAACAGAAGCCATCAGTAAATCATTTGTGACTTTAACTAATGCTGTCTCAGTGCTATGCATTTTACGGAAACCAGATTGAAGTGACTCAAAGAGTTCATTAACAGATAGATGAGATAACAATTGTGTTGCAACAATCCGTTCTAAGACTTTAGCAATAAAAGGGAGATTAGAGATCGGACGAAAATTTCCCAAATTCTCAAAGTCACGGCTATTTGTTTTTGGAACCGGGGTTACAGCTGCAATTTTAAGTGCAGATGGCACAACACCAGAAAACAAAGTCATTTATGATACTCAGGAGAGGCAAGCACAATGAGGAAAAACATGACTGAAACAACCTAGCTGGTATGGGGTCAACATGTGAGGTGGTAGCATTCATCTTTAAAACCACATTACACAAGGATTGCGAATCTAACAGCAGGAATTCTGAAAGATAAACACCAGAAAATTCTATGCTATTTAATTTTGAGGTAGCAGTTGTTTTTGTAGTAGTAATCCGATCTCTTATTCCCTCGATCTTATTACCAAAAAACATAAGAAACTTGTTGCACAATTGAACAGAAGAAGAGACATTGAAATTATTATTTCTATTTAAAAGATTGTTGATTGAATTAAACAACCTTTCAGGGTTATCTTGATCACCTGCAATAATCTGACAAAAATGAGCAGACCTTATAGATACCATTTCATCTATGGTGTCCTCAGAATGTGTCTGTGAAATTTCAGCTCAAAATAGCCGTTTTTGTGTGTGTCCCTTTAAATGCAAATGAGCTGCTGCTCCGCCTCCATTCAGAAGAGGGCGGAGCCTTCACACGAGCTTAATCTCACTCATCCAGAATCTCAGGAATAACCAGCAGCGAGTGCAGCCTTACGGAGACTCGGGAAGAGTTTCACTTTTAGACGTTTCTGAATGGTTAATGGAGACATGTATGGAGTTGTTGTGGAGTTAGGGTTGCATGTACCGTCATGTTGAACTCTTCCACAAGAGTCCACAGTTCCTGAGGTGTTTATAAGACAGCGCTGACATGTTCTGGTCAATAGTGTTCAGTGCTCGTCTGTGCTCCACCACAGAACAGTTTCAGGCTTTGCTGGATCTTCTGCATTGCGTTAGAACTGGTTTCACTGTTAGAACTGATTACACTGTTGGAACTGGTTTCACTGTTAGAACTGGTTTCACTGTTAGAACTGGTTTCACTGATTACACTGTTGGTTTCGCTGTTAGAACTGGTTTCGCTGTTAGAACTGGTTTCACTGTTAGAACTGGTTTCGCTGTTAGAACTAGTTTCGCTGTTAGAACTGCTTTCACTGTTAGAACTGGTTTCACTGTTAGAACTGGTTTCACTGTTAGAACTGGTTTCACTGTTAGAACTGGTTTCGCTGTTAGAACTGGTTTCACTGTTAGAACTGGTTTCACTGTTAGAACTGGTTTCGCTGTTAGAACTAGTTTCGCTGTTAGAACTGGTTTCACTGTTAGAACTGGTTTCACTGTTAGAACTGGTTTCACTGTTAGAACTGGTTTCACTGTTAGAACTGGTTTCGCTGTTAGAACTAGTTTCGCTGTTAGAACTGGTTTCACTGTTAGAACTGGTTTCACTGTTAGAACTGGTTTCGCTGTTAGAACTGGTTTCACTGTTAGAACTGCTTTCACTGTTAGACTGTTAGAACTGGTTTCACTGTTAGAACTCCTTTCACTGTTAGACTGTTAGAACTGGTTTCACTGTTAGAACTGGTTTCGCTGTTTCACTGTTAGAACTGGTTACACTGTTGGTTTCGCTGTTAGAACTGGTTTCACTGTTAGAACTGGTTTCACTGTTAGAACTGGTTTCACTGTTAGACTGTTAGAACTGGTTTCACTGTTAGAACTGGTTTCACTGTTAGAACTGCTTTCACTGTTAGACTGTTAGAACTGGTTTCACTGTTAGAACTCCTTTCACTGTTAGACTGTTAGAACTGGTTTCACTGTTAGAACTGGTTTCGCTGTTTCACTGTTTCACTGTTAGAACTGGTTACACTGTTGGTTTCGCTGTTAGAACTGGTTTCACTGTAAGAACTGATTACACTGTTGGTTTCACTGTTAGAACTGGTTTCACTGTTAGAACTGGTTTCGCTGTTAGAACTGCTTTCACTGTTAGAACTGGTTTCACTGTTAGAACTGGTTTCACTGTTAGACTGTTAGAACTGGTTTCACTGTTAGAACTGGTTTCACTGTTAGAACTGGTTACACTGTTGGTTTCGCTGTTAGAACTGGTTTCACTGTTAGAACTAGTTTCGCTGTTAGAACTGCTTTCACTGTTAGAACTGGTTTCACTGTTAGAACTGGTTTCACTGTTAGAACTGGTTTCACTGTTAGAACTGGATTCGCTGTTAGAACTAGTTTCGCTGTTAGAACTGGTTTCACTGTTAGAACTGGTTTCACTGTTAGAACTGGTTTCACTGTTAGAACTGGTTTCACTGTTAGAACTGGTTTCACTGTTAGAACTGGTTTCGCTGTTAGAACTGATTTCACTGTTAGAACTGGTTTCGTTGTTAGAACTAGTTTCGCTGTTAGAACTGGTTTCACTGTTAGAACTGGTTTCACTGTTAGATCTGGTTTCGCTGTTAGAACTGGTTTCACTGTTAGAACTGCTTTCACTGTTAGACTGTTAGAACTGGTTTCACTGTTAGAACTGGTTTCACTGTTAGAACTGGTTTCACTGTTAGAACTGCTTTCACTGTTAGACTGTTAGAACTGGTTTTACTGTTAGAACTCCTTTCACTGTTAGACTGTTAGAACTGGTTTCACTGTTAGAACTGGTTTCGCTGTTAGAACTGCTTTCACTGTTAAGAACTTGTTTCACTGTTAGAACTGGTTTCACTGTTAGAACTGGTTTCACTGTTGTTGCTTGGGAAACCAAATGATGTCACCGTGTGTGTAAACGTGCAGATTAAGGGCCAGTAATATTATAATAAGATCCTCTTACTACGTCAGAACGGGAGCGAAATCTGATCGGCTTATTTTGTGACATGCTTGCAGAGAAAGGCTCACCAAAACAAAGTTACTGGGTTTCACTTTTCACGTTTTCTGGGTTGTTAGAAGCACCGGGGACCCGATTATAGCACTTAAACACGGGAAAAGTCAGATTTTCTTCATATGTCTCCTTTAAGCTTTTTCCATGTTCAACTCTCTTCAGTGTGTAATGTTGCTGTTTGAGCATGAAAGATCTCTGCAAAGCTCCAGTTCTCCTCTATATCAGTGTCAGTGTTCCTGAACTCCTGAAACTCCTCCATTGTAGTCTTGAGTTTCTTCCGGGAACGAACACGTCACAATATTCCTCATTATAATAATTCATACGCAGAATAAAGGGGCTGGGCCTGGTTGAGTTAGTTATAGTGTGTTAAACTGGCGGTTATGGAAAGGGGCGGGACATTTCCCAAACACACTCGAAGCGCTCGACCAATCACAACACACTGATCCAGCCGACCAATCAGAGCACTGTGTGCTTTTCAGAAGGAGGGGCTTCATAGAGACAGGAAGTGAACAGAGCGTTACTGACAGACTGGGAAGAGAGGAGCCGCAACAATGGAGAATATGAGGAGAATAATCAACATTCAAGCAGGAAAACCTGTTCTAGTAGAGCCTGAAACTACATCAAGAGTTTATAAAAGTGCATAATTGGTTATCTTTAATGTCTTATTCTGCATGAATATAAATATTAAATTTAAGTTTATTTGGATAGGCCTTTTTTTAAAAGATGTTTGTCTCAAAGCAACTTCAGAGAAAATGTTACAATATAAATATTAAATATCAAATCACATATCTCCTGGGGTTTTGCTTCGTTTATCTCCAGATGAATATATTTAGTTTTCTTTGTGTTACAGAAGTAAAATGAGTATTGAGCATATTGACATTAAACTACTCCGTAAAAAAATGATTTTCCAAAGATTCATGTTTTACAAAAAAATATATTTCAGTCTTTCTTCTTGAAAAATTGAAGGCAAGAAAATCCCGAATAACAGCAACATTAAATATCCTGTCATATTCATGTGGAAGCATCAGTGTTTCTAAAGGTCAAAGGGGAAATTTTGACTAGAATGTGATCAGACTGAAATCACATATAATTTCCATTTAAGTGACATAAATGTCATTGCGGACGTGTCTGTGTGTGTTTCCTCGTGCTGTGAAGAGAAGCTCGCTCAGCACAGATGGCCAGAGAGGGCATTAGCCCTGAGGTCACAGCTGACACACACACACACACACACACACACACACACACGCGCACACACACACACACACACACACACACACACACGTACACAGAGAGAAAGAGATACACACAGAGAGAGAAAGAGACACACTCACCTACACGCACACACGCACACACACATTTTATATACTTTATTTGATTCCACACTACAAGTTAATTTCATTTGGAATCAAATTTTTGGAATAATCCAACAGATTAAAACAAATCAGCACATTGTTATGAATTACTAAGGGTTAAGAGTTCTAAGGATACAGGAAACATCGTCTTTTCCAAATAAACATGCTTCCTATAGTTGCTGAGATTGAACAGTACTTTGCCAACTGTTTGGCCCTTGTTTTAGAAATCCCCCCAATACAAAGTCCACGGACCACCAGCCTGTGTACATGACCTAGGCTACCAAACACTAGCACAATAAGTCGGCATCTGTACCCAAGGTTCTCAATGGTCGATATCAATGACTGATATTTTAGAGTCTTAGAGCAGTAAGACTCCTCCATAAACAAATCAAATGCACATGACACCTTAAATAGTGTATGGTGTGTGATACGGAGTGGTCCGCACAGGGCAGTTTTGCCAACTTTCCCTGGAGTTTCAGACTGGTCCAGTACTCCATATTTTGGGCTCTGTGAATAAACAAGAGAGTCTGCCTTGATGTTCTAGGCTGGAGCAGTGAACAGTGTTGTTATGGTGCAGCCTGGCTTCCACGAGGACAGATGGGTCCTCTACGACTGCATCAGAGACCTCTACAGGTCGATCGCGAGAGCTCCACTTCAGTTCAGTACCTGTCTCCCAGCATAGGTCATTTAGGTCTGGCCAGTCTGATGACACACCGAATCCCTGTGCCCGTCCATCTAGCTTTCCATTGGTCTTTCTTTTAAAGCCCAGGAAGCTATCTTCCCCACCGCATGCGTGTAGCACCTTCCGTCTTTTAAAATCCAGCAATAAGGATGCTCTGGCCATTTGCCTGACGTTGACGTCAGTAACAGGAAGTGGTGATGCATCAATGAGATCCAGTCTGGTCATAAACTGATGTGCCATGTCAGTCACTTGCAGACTCCATTCTCCGGCGATGTTAAACTTGTGACCCAGATAGTCGTAGGTCTCGTGTCTGGTGTACACTCTGAGTGGCTGGTCTAAGATGGTAAAATCGGGGGGTTGGTCGGCCTTAGATCTGTACCAACGGTTGCCACCGCTCCTCCTCTCATAGAAAACTGCACATTTACTGTGCTTCACTTGTAGGCCAGACCATATCAGGAATCTGTCAGTGCATGACAGCATGTTTTTGATCACGCCTTCATCTCGGGATGCGACGACCACATCATCAGCATAGCCCTGGACTGGGTTGGGTGACAGCACGTGAGGTGGGGCATGTGCACAGAGCCATTTTAGCCATTGATTTATTGCAATGATAAAGTTTACGGCACTCCATGGACAACCAGTTTTGATTCCTACCTCCAGTGGTATTAGTCTGGTGAGGTCTTTTCCACAGATCACTTGTAGGTAGGAATCACGATATATATATTTTATTATGTCCACATAGATCTTAGGGAGCTGTATCTCTTCCAATGCTTCAATCATGACCCTATGAGGCAATGTGCCAAAGGCATCTCTGAAGTCAAGAAATGCAATGTATAGCTTAGCAGATTCGTGCTTAAAATCGTCAATGGCAGTTTTTAAGCAAAAAAACATGCTCATTCATGCCCTGTCGCTCAATGTAAGCTTTTTGTTTGTTAGACAGAATTCCAGTATCAACCAGCCAAGGTAATATTCTTGAAAGCAGGCACTTCATAAAGACTTTGTATACAGATGGCAATAGAGAAATGTCCCTCCATGTTGAGGGATCTTCTGGTACATTGTCTTTCTTCGGTATTCTGTGAATGAGTGCTCCCTTCCATGAACTAGGGACTTTACCATTAATCATACAGGTGTTAAAAATGCTTTTCAATATGTAGCAAGATGTTTGCCGTGTGACTTTAAGATTCTCATAAGTAACACCATCTGAGCCACTGGCTTTGTTATTGGGCAGATTTACAATTACTTTCTCAATCTCTTCTATTGTAAACGCCGATGTAGGTGGCGACAACTCAGTCATTATATTTTCTAAGTCATCATTCCAAGGCGGTAATTCAAGCGTGTTAGTAATTGGACCAGACTGGCATTTTTTCAGATAATATTTGTACACTTGCTCAGTGTTACCAGGATCTGACGATGGCATGGGAAACATGCAGCCATTTAAGATAATGTCAATCGCCTTTGATCTACGGTGCTGCCATAGATAGGTTAGTTTGTTTTTTCCTACCTTTTGAGGATTTCTCTGATGCTGTCGTGTGGCAGACGCAATCGCTGGTTGTATCACCTCCCGCAGGTACCGCAGTTGTTTTTCAATCCAGTCGGCCGGGTTTGCAACAGGGCCCGATTTAGATCGCGCATTATCATCTAGTGGCAA
>NW_026606838.1:180000-215000 GCF_029890125.1 Rhinichthys klamathensis goyatoka
AAAGGATTGAAATGCAGTTGGAAGGTTACATCGAGTGCATTGCATTGTGGGATAGAGTATCTCACACAGAATAGGCTACTTCTATTCTGCATATTTTGCCAGTAGGTCATAGATATTTCAGAAAATGTGCATAGTGTACATACTGCAAATGGAAGAAATAGTGCATATGTGCATGTGTCTGAATATGTTTTGCTAATATGTATGCATTCATTCATTTTGTCTCTTTGCTAAACCAAGCATCACTATTAATATTGCTCATGCATCGTGTCTGAGTTTAGAGCAAACCTCTAACTCACTTTAATTGCTGTCTCATTGCAAATGATCAGTTTTTCATATTCAGATTTATGCATTTCAAATCGGCCTTGAAGGAGGGACTGGTAAGTAACATCATGCAACGTGCTAAAAAATACTTTGCAGATCCATAGCAACACACTGAGTTTTGCACATATGCAAACACCTTCGAGAAATGTGCCGGTCTAGTTTTCTCCTGAAGTCAGAAGCGGATGACTTGCTGTTATTAGGCAGAGATTTCACTGCTTTAACATAACATGCATCAGTAATGCTCTGAATCGAGGTTAAAATCCCAACACTTCAGTCAGAAGATATGAAGATCTCAGGTGTAAATCAAGCGCATCATCCTTCCCAGCGTGTGTGTGAACTGACAAGATGCTGGGTGTTAAAGAGACGCACTTGTCAGTCAGGTGTGTGTGTTCAGTGTGTGTTCAGTGGTTTGGAGAAGTGTCTGTGAGGGAGTCACTACAGGTCAAGAGCTCTGGAGCATTTTAATCAACTGCTTGCCAATTAACAGCTCTGTTTAAGTTTGTCTGCGCGGTGTAATTTATTTAACCCGTGGCTCACTTCTGACAGGAACATTTGTTTACAGTCGTACAGCTGGAGCGTTCGCTCGCAAACAACCTTACAATCGTGCAGCATGCGTTCACAAACACTCCTGAGATCATCGTACCAACTTCTGGAGCTTGGTTTGGAGTTTGCAGTGGTGTTTCCAATGAACCCGTGGGTTTGTAACTAATTTGCATAATGCCAGCCTGTGGTGTTGATTGGCTGAACAGCGTCTCTTAGCCCCGCCCTCAAACACTGTAGTGTATCTGAGACTGGAAGAGTTCGGCTCGTGTTGTTCGTGTCGAGAAGACGCTGTTTTCTGCTGACAAAGCAAATCCACTTTGACGTTCGTATCAAGTGCTGAAATTTAGATATGCTAATGGTAATTTGGTTTCTGACCAATCAGAACAGACTGGAACATCTGAGCAATCAGAGCAGAGCAGCTCTCAGAGAGGCGGAGCTTAGAGAGACTGAATCCTCGATCAAACCGTTTCAGACACAGAGAAAAGAGCTGATGCTGAAATATTATGAGAACATTTAAGTGTGTTTTGACCTTACATGCATGTAAACATATTGTAGGAGACTAAAAAGTGCATAGGGCACTTTAAGATGTGAAAATACCTCTTTAGATTGTAATGTTTATATATATATATATAATATATAATATGCATCTGTCTCCATATATTGTATGCCGTGTGTGTGTGTGTGTGTGTGTGTGTGTGTGTGTGTGTGTGTGAGTTGGTTTATGTGATTTATGAGGACACAAATTTGTATAATGACATGTGTATTACACTGGTATTACAACTTATGGGTGGTTTATGAGGACATTTCAAAAGTCCTCATAAATCAAATAGCTTAAAAAACATGAAAAACAATGTTTTATTAAAAAATAAAAAATGCTGCATGTCTCCTGTGATGGGTAGGTTTAGGGATAGGGGCAGTGTAGGGGGATAGAATATATAGTTTTTACGGTATAAAAACCATTACGCCTATGGAGAGTCCTCATAATGCTGTTGCACCAACATGTGTGTGTGTGTGTGTGTGTGTGTGTGTGTGTGTGTGTGTGTGTGTGTGTGTGTGTGCTTTTCGATTACATGTTTGGTCACATGGTTACAAATGGAAAGCTGTAATTAGTGAATGTTTCTCATTCACTCTGTAATTACAGAAAATTTGAAAATTGAGATTGTTTAAATGTAATGTGAAGGCGTGTGGCCTTTATATGTGATTGTACACACACACACACACACACACACACTGAGATGAGTTTAGTGTTCTGAATGGTCTTGAGATGAATTTTAAGTTGAACCATTTTTAATGTTGAATGTTTTTTATGTGCAGAATCCATTATGCTTATCAAATATTTTCTTTCTTTTTAGTCTTTGCATGCACAGCTAATCTGTCTGTGTATCTGTGTTTCCAGGTGTGAAGTTCAGGAGCACCACTCAGTCCAGACAGGTGAGATCATAATCCATAAACTGATCTTCAGAACGCAGAAACACTTCTGATTGTATTAAACACACTCTCATCTGGTCCCGGGGGAAGAGGCTGTAACCTGCCGTCACTAATCAAACGAACCCTGACTTCATAATGAACTCATCACCTCGTTAATACTGGATTTATGATTATTCAATTCATTTATTTTATTGCACATTAATGAATTCAAATGAGAAGTTAAATTGATATTTGCCACAGACGACGTGTTTTTGGAAATCAGGTGACGTAGAGAATTAAGCAAAAATCCTCGTCAATTAGAGGATTAGAGATATTGGGAATGAGTCACAGACTGAGCCCAGATCAGCTGGAATGAGACACACTCATCCCGGAGGATCAGAAACGCTTTAATGGCGCCATCTGGTGGCTGAGAATCACAAACTCATCCTGAACTCTGAGACTGAAGATAGATTGATGGATCAGTCAGACACATTAAACTATATGGTAATTTTAAATGAATTGAATTGAATTGAATGAATGGCTATGAAACTATGAAATTCTAATTGGGGTCCTTCAATTGCTTACAAAATAGTGGTGTGTGTGTGTGTGTGTGTGTGTGTGTGTGTGTGTGTGTGAGAGAGAGAGAGAGAGAGAGAGAGAGAGAGAGAGAGAGAGAGAGAGAGAGAGAGAGAGAGAGAGAGAGAGAGAGAGAGAGAGAGAGAGAGAGAGAGAGAGAGAGAGAGAGAGAGAGAGAGAGAGAATGTGTGTGTGTGTGTGTGTGTGAGAGAGAGAGAGAGAGAGAGAGAGAGAGAGAGAGAGAGAGAGAGAGTGTGTGTGTGTGTGTGTGTGTGTGTGTGAGAGAGAGAGACAGTAAGAGAGAGTGTGTGTGTGTGTGTGTGAGAGAGAGAGAGAGAGTAAGAGAGAGTGTGTGTGTGTGTGTGTGTGTGTGTGTGTGTGTGTGTGTGTGTGTGTGAGAGAGAGAGAGAGAGAGAGAGAGAGAGAGAGAGAGAGTGTGTGTGTGTGTGTGTGTGTGAGAGAGAGAGAGAGAGAGAGAGAGAGAGAGAGAGAGAGAGAGAGAGACAGACAGAGTGTGTGTGTGTGTGTGTGTGTGTGTGTGTGTGTGTGTGTGTGTGTGTGTGTGTGTGTGTGTGTGTGTGTGTGTGTGTGTGTGTGTGTGTGAGAGAGAGAGAGAGAGAGAGAGACAGAGTGTGTGTTTTTGTGTGTGTGTATAATTTCCTTCACATTAAAATAATTATGAATCATCGGAATTTGGGGTATTTTTCTTCTTTTTGGAGTGAAATATAACAGAATGCATACAGTCCTGACTCATTATAATGTGAGTTTACTGATAGGTGTGTCTTGTGTGTGTTTGAAGGAGCAGTGTGGTCAGTTCAGTGAGATCGTGCGACTCCACCAGCGTTCAGAAGAGGGCGACGTCGACCCCATCTCACCCATGCAGCTCCCAGACTCCCAGTGGAAACGCCAAGCCCCCACACCGGGGTCCCGGGAACACGACCCGGGCTCCCAACAGGTCACCAAACGCCACCGGAAACTGCTAAAGACCAGTCCAGTGCACACAAACTCCTCGTCATCGACGTCTTCGTCATCGTCGTCTTCGTCATCGCACTCGGAGATCTCGCGGCGTCTCTCTGACGTCCAGGAGTCCCGTCGCCGGATCGTACGCGAGGTCTGCGGGAAATACCGGAGTAATATCTCCCGGACGATTACGCCGCATCACGTGTCACGCATTTACGTGGAGGACAGGCATAAACTCCTGTATTGCGAGGTCCCGAAAGCCGGATGCTCCAACTGGAAAAGGCTCCTGATGGTGCTAGCCGGAGTCGCAAACTCCACGCGCGAAATAAATCACGTGTCCGTTCACTACGACAATCACCTGAAACGCCTGGACAGCTTCGACCGGCAAGGAATCAGCAAGCGTTTAGAAACGTACACTAAAGTTCTGTTCGTACGCGAGCCCATGGAGCGCCTGGTGTCCGCGTTCAGGGACAAATTCGAGAGCCCAAATTCCTACTACCATCCCGTATTCGGGAAGCCCATCATCTCCAAATACAGAGTGAATGCATCGCAATCGGCTTTGAAGACGGGAAGCGGAGTGACCTTTCGGGAGTTCATCCACTACTTGCTGGACGTGCACCGTCCCGTGGGAATGGACATCCATTGGGAAGCAACCAACCAGCTTTGCAGCCCCTGCCACCTGCACTACGACTTCATCGGGAAAGTCGAGACCTTGGAAGAAGACGCCAACTTCGTTTTACGGAAGATCGGGGCCCCGGAGAACCTGACGTACCCCTCGTTTAAAGACGGGAACCCCAAAGCGGCCAGAACTTCCACTCAGATCACGCAGCTTTACTTTTCCCAGCTGAACGCTTCGGAGCGCCAGCGAGCGTACGACTTCTACTACATGGACTACTTGATGTTTAACTACTCTAAACCCTACAAAGATCTCTACTGAAGCTTGGTCACGCGTGTCCGTCGCTAAGATCTGTTCAGACACTAATTAGACTAATCCACATTTACACAGTCTCATCCTCTTGGAGATTCAGATGGAGATTGCACAAAATGCTCTTTATTTGTGACTAGTAACTGTCAAACCCAGTAGCACCTCAATGCAGTACATGAGATCCACGGGGAGGAGTCGGATCAAGATCCAAGGGGTGGAGATGGGTAGGATTAGGGGTGGGGTTAGGGATTAGGGGTGGGTTTAGGGATTAGGGGTGGGGTTAGGGATTAGGGGGTGGAGATGGGTAGGATTAGGGGTGGGGTTAGGGATTAGGGGTAGGTTTAGGGATTAGGGGTGGGGTTAGGGATTAGGGGGTGGAGATGGGTAGGATTAGGGGTGGGGTTAGGGATTAGGGGTGGGTTTAGGGATTAGGGGTGGGGTTAGGGATTAGGGGGTGGAGATGGGTAGGATTAGGGGTGGGTTTAGGGATTATGGGTGGGGTTAGGGATTAGGGGGTGGAGATGGGTAGGATTAGGGGTGGGTTTAGGGATTAGGGGTGTGTTTAGGGATTAGGGATCAGGGGGCGGAGATGGGTAGGTTTAGGTATATGTAAGGTGGGAGGAGTTGGATCTGGATCCGACTCCTCCCTGTGGATTTCATGTACTGCATTGAGAACCATCTCGTCAAACCAGCCCGTTCTCATCCCAAGGCGTCATATACTGACGCTTTTGCCAAAGCGTCTATACCCAA
Source organism: Rhinichthys klamathensis goyatoka (assembly GCF_029890125.1). Taxonomy (NCBI): domain Eukaryota; kingdom Metazoa; phylum Chordata; class Actinopteri; order Cypriniformes; family Leuciscidae; genus Rhinichthys; species Rhinichthys klamathensis. The sequence goes on from NW_026606838.1 coordinate 185,483, forward strand.
CGCACATGGCACCCTTTAGCGTCAATATGAGACACAGATATATGGCGCCTCCTAGTGGTCTAACCCTAACACTACCCCAGACCTAAACCTACCCATAACCGAAGCGTGTTATATTGAGGCTAAAGGGTGCCATGTGCATCGGATGTAAGCGTCAGTATATGACGCCTTGGGATGAGAATGCGTTGGTCAAACTGACGGCATACATTTTGTAAAAACTCAATCCAATCAGAACTATCAAAGGTTTAATGGTAACACTGTACACAAAAGTTCACTAGTTAACTACCTTAGTTAACATGAACTAAGAATGAACAATACTTCTACAGCATTTACTAATATTAGTTTCAACATTTACTAACACGTTATTAAAATCAAAAGTTGTGTTTGTTATCATTAGTTAATGCACTGTGAACTAACATGAACAGCTGTGTTTTTATTACCTAACATTAACAAAGGTTAATAAATACTGCAACAAATGTATTGCTCATGGTTAGTTCATGTTAGCTAATACATTATGTTAACTAATGAACCTTAATGTAAAGTGTTACCGGTTTAATATACAGATGCACAGAACGTTTAAAATTTTGGGGTCAGTAAGATTTTTTTATTTTTTTTTATCAAAGAATCCTGGGGGGAAAAAATATTTTTTTTTTTTTTTTTTTTTTTTTTTTTTAATTATTTGTTTTCACAAAAATGTGAAGTTAAAATAACTGTTTTCAACATTGATAATAATCATAAATGTTTCTTGAGCTGCAAATCATCATATTAGAGTGATTTATGGAGGATCATGTGACACTGAAGACTGGAGTAATGATGCTGAAAATACAGCTTTGATCACAGGAATAAATTACATTTTACTATATATTCAAATAGAAAAAAAGGTATTTTGAATTTAAATAATATTTCACTGTTTTTACTGTGTTTTTCATCAAATAAATGTAGTCTTGCTGAGCAGAAGAGACTGTTCATAAACATGAAACATCTTCCTGACCCCAAACTTTTGAATGGTAGTGTATGAAGTGGGATTTTAAAACTAATGAGATGCCAGTGTGGGCGGGGCTATCAAGCATGACATCACAAGTAGAAACCAAGTAATTGACCAAATATCTCAGTTTAGGACAGAAACGTGTAGCTCTGTGTCACGCCTGTTATGCTTCATTGGTCATAAGACTATATTTACATCATAAATGTAGAAGAGGGCAACATTTGAGAGAGTGAAATGATCCTCTTGTGTTATAGATTTCACCTCTTACAAAAATAACATGGTATTACTATGTTAGCAAGGTATTCTTTGCAACAAAAAAGTAGTGCACTATGATGCAGTGAAGGTATCACATACTAGTAATACTATGGTATTTTGAAATATACCATGGTAGTAAACTTCATATTATAATATTTCAGGGTATTTCCGAGAATATTGCAATGGCAAAGAACATGTATAAAATAACCATGGTAAGTGTAATGTAGGAGTGCTTCTCATGTACCATGGTATTTACATGGTACTTTAAAGAATACCATAGTACTACATATGCATGTACATGGTACTTTTTTTGTAAATACCATAGTACGTATATGGTAATACCACGTCTTTTGAACACTACCATGAAGTTATAGCCTACCATATAAATACTACAGTACATGAATATACTAATGATACAGTATCATCTGACATGATCATATACCATGGTATTTTAGCAAGAGTTTTCCCCTATATATATATATATATATATTAAGAAGATCACTCACTTCCCTTTAGCGAACACACTCAATCCTCCACCACTAACTACACTGATATTTTCAGATAAATCTATAATTTATCTATAATTGTAAAAAGGGCATTCAGAGGATTATATTTTTCTATGTATTTGTAAAACGGCTTTAGATGTGATCGATGCTTTTGTGCAAATTCATCTCTGAAGTCACTGACTCTCGGGTGTGTGTGAATCAATCGCTCGACGTGTGTGTACTAGATCCTAAAAATTATGTTAATTAGACTAACACAAGAATGCGTGTGTGTGTGTGTGTGTGTGTGTGTGTGTGTGTGTGTGTGTGTGTGTGTGTGTGTGTGTGTTTCCAACACTACGCTGATGTCTTGTACGTGACCTAAGTGAGTTTATTTCCATACACAGCATATTAAATGACTGTGGAACTGAAAAGATTTTATTTATCCAATGCAAACAGTTTAAGAGCTATATATGATGAGCATAATATATTTTTATTTTATTTTATTTTATTTTATTAGATCACAGAGAATAGATTTATGTCATATGAAGACGTGTGATGGTGTGTTTCACAGTAAATACTGAATCAGCTTTATAACCGTGAGTGTTTCTTCTGTCACCTGCGTCCCTCACACTTCTTTAAGAATATGTATATAGATCTATATGATATCACACATACAGTAACCGGTGAATGTATAACTGTTGTTGGTGGTGCAAAACTGTACAAATCCATATGATCTATAAGCCCTTTGCCTTATTTGACACTGCCAGTGTTTCAGGAAGAGCTGCAGTCGCAGTGAATAAACATTTTGTCTTTGGCCTTTTTTGTCTTTTTCGTGTGTCATGTTTCATACATAAATGTATTTGTGTGAACATCATACTGTACGTGACAGCTGCACATCAGGAGCATCACACGGATCAAGTGTTGCAAACCACGTCCAAGAAAATACACATTATTTAATGTGAATAAATGCACATGTTTATATATTATGTTTAATATTTTATATGAACAAAGATATTATTTTGATGTCTAAATTAATAATGTTATAATAATTTATATATTTATATTTAAATGGGTACATATTTTTATGTCTTTTAAAATTAAGTACTAAAAATGCCTAATTGTTTAACATTTTATATATTTTAATATAAATAGGTACATTTTGTAATTCTTTTAAAACAAAAGTACAAGAAAAAATTAAGTACTAGAAATGGGGTTAGCCTAACCCTAACCCTAACCCTAACAATTAATGCATAATTTTACAACAATTTAAAAAATATAAATAGGGACATTTTTCTGTGTTTTGGTGTCTTATTTTAAGACTAACTACTAGAAAAGTGTTTTATATATTTGTTATAGCCTATGTACAGTAAATACTCATTGTTTTTGATGTCTTCTTCGAAGATTGTAATAATTTATGTATTTTAATGGGTATGTCTGACTGTTCTCATACTTATTAGTGGGTCAAGCATCGCTATTACTATCGCTCAAAGTGTTTCCAACAAACACTAAATATTAAAGGCAGGATTTGTTCCAGAAAAATTTTTGTTACGCTGGTTGAAAGTCTCTTCACATCCTGAGAGCAATCACTAAGTTAAGTGATCTAAATGTATTTATATGTATAAATATCATCTGTGAAAGGTGTAGGAACATAAAATGTTTGTCCAATCATGAATTTATGGCGGAGTCTCTATCGTCATCACCGGCGGCCATCTTGTCACAGGCAAGCTTTCTGGCGGGCTCTGTGGTGCCTGATGTAAGATGAGTGATCGCCACGAACACAAATACTCTTATCTCGTTGAAATCTTGACGGATTTACAAACGGTTTGGTTTCTCATTGATACACTTATTAATCATAAGTATGCAGTGTCATAACTACATCTCTGACGTTTATAACAAACCAACCCGTTTGAAAATCGGTAGAAAATTGAGTACGTTATGGTTATTTAACCATACATGCACCATTTAAACACAATGTTAGCGTGAGCGAGCTGCCTGTGACAAGATGGCCGCCAGTGCGGACGTCGACCTCCATTGGCCAGCAGCGCGGACGAGACATCTAGCCTTTATTATGGATATCTATGGAGATGAGTCCCACTGAAGAGATGGGTCCCAGCTTAGGACCCAAGCAATTCGATTGGTTCAAAGCAGGTTTTATGGGTAATCGCTTTAGTGCCTGGTTACAAATCAGAGAAAATCACTTTATTATAGAAGACGTTTGAACTACGTTATAACGAGTTATTAATGTCTTTTAACTTATATGTTTAAAGTTCTCGACGGAAAAACTCTTAAAACTAAATTTCGTGACACAATAGTAGTAGTAGTTTTAAATTTCACGGCCTTTCTCCTCTGCTATTGACGCAACCAACTATGAAAAGCGCTATACAAATAAATGTATTACTTGATGGCAACAAACTGCTTTTATCTTTAAATTTTTTATCTATCTTGCACATAGCAGCGGGATTTAGCATTCAAGCTACACATAACGCCCAAACAGCTCACGTTAGCTACAAGTTATCGCAAGAACAGATTTAGATCAGGCATATACTGGCATACTAATGGGGTCCTAAGCTGGGACCCATCTCTTCAGTGGGACTCATCTCTTCACCACACTGTCACCATTTTCAAAGATTCACGTTTTTGTATTTAAAGGGGTCATATAATGGTACATGCACTTTTTCAAGTTGATTGTACTGAAATGTGTGTTGGCAGTGTCTGTACACAACCATCATAAAATGATAAAAATCCATCCAGTGTTTTTGTTTTAATCTCCTTATATGTTTTCCCCTGCCTCAAATCGAGCCGTTCGACCGTGTGACGTCACACGCTCGGAAGCCCCTCCCACGATTGTTGATTGACAGCACCGTTTCAACACAGACCCGCCCTCGCTCGTGAGCCAGCTGTCAATCATAGTCTGCGCGGACCGGCGCGGTCATTGTTGATATGCTGGAGCACTGTCTATGAGCAGAATGGCTCTAAGCGATTGTGGTGTTCTGTTCTTGGGTGTAATAACGAACACAGTCATTTTAATGTTCCTAAATCCGAACCGCTGAAGACGCAGTGGCTGAGTTTTGTTTTCGAAGGGAATATTCCCCACGAGCAACGTCAATGCTCTCATGTTTGCCGAATCATTTCACACACCAGACTGCTTTATAAACGAGGGTCAGTATAAAGCTGGATTTGCTAAGAAGCTGCTCATGAAAAAAGGATCGGTACCAGATATTCGTGTTCCTGCTGAACCTCTAGAACAACTGAAGTGAGTGTAACGTTTTATTAAACTTTATATTACTATTTATATTAATCTTTGCAAAGCCCTAGAGCACGCTTCACAATGAATGCGTCTAAGGTTTACACTCAGGGTACATTACGGCATGTTTTCTATGTATGATGTTCTCAATATAATTCATAATCCCACGTTTATACTGAACAACGCGTTATGGTTATTGTGTTATTGTGTTACAAACGGTGTACACAGAACAGAGAGGCGGAGTGAGCAAAGCTCATGATCATTTAAAGCAGTGGTTCTCAACCTCTCCTGCAGGGACCCCCTGACACACCATGTTTCTGTTTTAACCCTGAAATGGCACACCTGATTCAATTAATTGAAGGCTTAATGAGTAGTTGACTAATTGATCAATTAACTAATTCCTACTTCCTACTCTAATAATGACTCATTAAGCCTTTAATTAATTGAATCAGGTGTGCCATTTCAGGGTTAAAACAGAAACATGGTGTGTCAGGGGGTCCCTGCAGGAGAGGTTGAGAACCACTGATTTAAAGTCATATGCACTGAAACGGCGTGCTGAAAACAGAGCTGTTTTTGACCAGGTAAAATAAGTGTTTTCTTACAATACTAATGAGAATTTTTAATTAAAGTATATTACAAATTTTTAATTTAGACCCTAAAGAATCATACTAGCTTGTACAAAAATGGCATTATATGACCCCTTTAACACAGAGACAATAACGATATCATTATTTATTTATTTTTTTACGTTTTTTTATTTTTTCAAAAGTTTGATACTAAATAACATTGTCGTGTAAATGAACGGCAAAAACGCATAAAAGGTTTGCGGGTTAAGTTGAAAACGGTGTCACTGGAGCCAAATGTAATGATTGCTCAACCACTAGAGGGCGGTGTCCATAATCAAATTTATCCATAATAAAGGCTAGATGTCTCGTCCACGCTGCTGGCCAATGGAGATCGACGTCCACACTGGCGGCCATCTTGACACAGTCAGCTCGCTCACTCGTAACATTGTGTTTTAATGGTGCATGTACTTTTTAAATAACCATAACTTGCTCAATTTTCTACTGGTTTTCAAACGGTTTGGTTTGTTATAAACGTCAGAGATGGAGTTATGACACTGCATGCTTATGAATAATAAGTGTATAAATAAATAATCATCCAGAATTATAGCCACGTTAATAACGTTTGTAAGAAACCAAACCGTTTGTAAATCCGCAAGATTTCAACGAGAGTATTTGTGTTCGTGCTGATCACTCATCTTACATCAGGCACCACAGAGCCCGCCAGAAAGCTTGCCTGTGACAAGATGGCCGCCGGTGATGACTTTAATTCAATTCAATTCAATTCAAATTTATTTGTATAGCGCTTTTCACAATACATATTGTTTCAAAGCAGCTTTACAGAAAGTGCATTTCAGAAATGTACATAGAAAATACAGTTAGTTAATCATCATGTATTAATTTAGGGCATAACATATCGCCGGCGTTGAGTCGTCTCTTCACAGGCGTCGAGTCGTCTCATCGCAGGTGTTGGGGCATCTGAAGTCTCCGTGAGAGGCTGGATACAAACTGGAGCTGACGAGCGCTATTTACCTCCACAGCAGAAAAGGAGATGGGAAATAATTAGCGTAGCTGCTGTTCAAAATATATAAATGCATTCGATCTGATTCAACAGTAGTATAAAAGGTAAGCATTATGTGAATGCTTGGCTAAAGAGATGCGTCTTTAATCTAGTTTTGAAGTGGGAGAGCGAGTCTGAGTCTCGAACGTTATCAGGAAGGCTATTCCAGAGTTTTGGAGCTAAATGTGAGAACGCCCTCCCTCCTTTAGTGGACTTAGATATCCTAGGAATGACCAGAAGCCTCGAATTTAGGGATCTTAAAGAACGCGATGGATTGTAGGGCGATAGAAGGTCCATTAAATACACAGGAGCTAAACCATTTAGGGCTTTATAGGTCAGTAGTAGTACTTTGTAATTGATACGGAACTTAATAGGTAACCAGAGATGATAAAATCGGTGTTATATGATCATATTTTCTTGACCTAGTAAGAACTCTAGCAGCTGCATTTTGGACTAACTGTAGCTTGTTTATTGAGGATGCAGGACAACCGGCTAATAAAGCATTACAGTAATCTAGTCTCGAGGTCATGAATGCATGAACTAACTTTTCTGCATCAGAAACAGATAGCATATTACGTAGCTTAGCAATGTTTCTAAGGTGGAAAAAGGCAGTTCTTGTAACATATGAAATATGATTTTCGAAAGACAAGTTGCGGTCTAGTATAACACCCAGGTCTTTTACTGTAGTGGAAAAAGTAACAGGACATCCTTCTATATTAAAGTTGTATTGTAAGAGATTTTGTGGGTAGTTTTTTGGACCAATAAGTAATACCTCAGTTTTATCTGGATTTAATAGCAGGAAATTACACGTCATCCAGCATTTTATATCTTTAAGACACTCTGTCAATTTAGATAAGTTAGTGTTTTCATCTGGTCGTGATGAAATATATAATTGAGTGTCATCAGCATAGCAGTGGAAATTAATTCCATGTTTTCTTATAATATTACCAAGTGGCAGCATATATATTGAGAATAGCGGAGGGCCTAACACCGATCCTTGCGGCACTCCATAGTCTACTGACGTTATCTTCCATTTTCCCCCATTTAAACAGACAAAATGGTAACGGTCCGATAAGTACGATCTAAACCAGCTTAATGCCTGCTGAACACCAGTGTAGTTTTGTAGTCGATCCGAGAGTATTTTATGATCTATAGTGTCGAACGCAGCGCTAAGATCGAGTAGAACTAGTATTGAGATACAGCCTTGGTCAGAAGCTAAAAGTAAATTATTTGTAATTTTAACTAGCGCAGTTTCTGTGCTATGATGCGGTCTGAATCCAGACTGAAATTTTTCATAGATGTCATTTTCTTGCAAGAAAGAGCACAATTGAGCGGACACAGTTTTTTCTAGTATTTTAGACATAAATGGAAGATTTGAAATGGGTCTGTAATTTGCTAAGTTATTTGGATCTAATTGCGGTTTCTTAATAAGAGGTTTTATTACTGCCAGCTTGAATATTTTTGGAACATGACCTAAAAATAAAGACGAGTTAATAATATTGAGAAGAGGCTCTTCCACTACAGGTAACACTTCTTTCAGTAGTTTAGTGGGTATTGGATCTAATAAACATGTTGTTGGTTTAGATGCAATGATAAGTTTATTTAGCTCTTCCTGTCCTATAGTTGTAAAGCGGTGTAGTTGTTCTTGAGGGGCGATAATTGAGGCTGAATCATAAGACACCATAGAGGATTGTAGCCTACATTTACAATTGTGTTTCGGATGCTTTCTATTTTCTCATTGAAGTAATTCATAAAATCATTACTACTATACTGTAACGGAATATTTTGCTCTGGTGATGTCTGTTTATTTGTTAGCCATGGTGTTAAATAAAAACCTTGGATTATTTTGGTTATTTTCTATTAGTTTGCGGAGATGCTCAGCCCTGGCTGCTTTTAGAGCCTTTTTATAACGTGACATACTGTCTTTCCACGCGATTCTAAAGACCTCTAAATTAGTTTGTTTCCATTCACGCTCTAAGTTGCTTTAAGTTTCTCTCTTGATAACATGCGTAGCACTATTGTACCATGGTGCTTTAGTTTTCTCTCTAACCTTTTTTAATCTAATTGGTGCAACAATATCTAATGCACTAGAGAAAATGGTGCTCAAACTGCTGGTCTTTATTTTGGATATCTATGGTTGTGGACAGTGGACACCATAGTGCTAACATCACATAACTCCCTGTGGGTTGTATCAGGAAGGGAAAGGTGGCAGGAACATGTGATTCTTACCATAGATCAAAAATACAAAACTGGTGTGCACATCCCAAACACCCAGATTGGGCTCAGGTGCAGGACAACAAAGTAACATAAACGGGGGGAAAAGCAGCTATTTTCAAAAAAAATAAAAAAAATGGTTTGTTTTACCATAGATCCACATGATTTCAAACTCTGTAAGATACATTTCATTATATGGACAACAAAGAAGTAATATGATATTACTGTGTGAACATTGTTTATTCCAAACTATGAGTGAAGAACATGTTACTTATAAAGCCACAACAGTCACCAAACGCTGCAACCAAAACATCAGCCAGAGCTTTTACACTTCCTCCTGAACCAAAACAACGAGCTTATTCTGCGTTCACACCATCACTACTGTTACTGGGATAGGATGGAAACCAGTGACATAGGATTAGTTTGTGGCTCGAATTTATGCTTTTCGATGGCAATATTATAAACGCAGAAATGAATCTGCAGCTGTCAGGTGATACAGGTCAGTGCTCTTTAAGTTGTTTATGTTTATTATTATTTTAATGTTATGTGTTTTGAGACATGAGGTAGTTAACGCCGTCTCTTTGAATCTTTTGTTTGCTGTGCTGTTGTGTTTTGAAGGAGGCGTGTCTTTGGAGATGCTCTCAGCTAGCTCTTTCAAAGCTTAGCTGCTATTGCTAGCCTCCATGAAAATTGCCTACTCCACCTTTAACTCTCATTATTATGACATAATTGAGTGGAAAAATAATATGTATGTGGCAGGAATGCACCACCACACCTTTACCTTCACCACCCGCACACATCTTAACCTTACTAAAGCACATAGCCTACATTTTACTTTTAAAATCAGGATAAACTCAAGTCCCACGATACCCATCCATAAACTATGTTTTGTTTTTTCTCTCTCAGTGTCATTGAGAATCCCGTGTCACGTGACATGAATGTCGTTTCGTGTTGTTTAAAGGTCAATCGTCTCTCACTGTGTGTGTGGAGACAGTAAATCGTGTTGGATGAGATTTTACTGAACGCCATAACACACTGACTGACTGATTTCACAGCATCTGCATCAAATGATCTCATCTTAAATCTGTAAGTAAATCACATCAGATCCTGAGGACACAGACACGCGTCTCGCATATGAACGAGTCTTCGATGTAAACACACCGTCAGATGAGAATAGGCTATATGTAATTGGATTATTTACTCTCAGTCTTCAAACCATTCCCGTTTTGGGAACGTTCTCTATTGGTTCTAAAGAGAACGTTCCCAGAACATTCCCTAGAGGTTATTATAACGTTCCCTGCAGGTTATTATTGTTGGGGGTTTATTTTTATAACCTAAAGAGAACGTTCTGCGAACCAAAAGTTGTTAACTGGGAATTTTAACTCTTCTTTTAAAATATGAATACGCTTTGAGCTCAATAAAAACATTTACATACAGTACAGCCACACCACTTTACATAGGCTAATATGTGTTAGCATGAGACTTGTGTTAGCACAGCTGTGTGATTAAAAACAAGAGGAAAAATCCAGAAATTTTGCATGGCTTGTGTAAAGATACTGTTTACATGGCGAAAAATACAGAAATCATGTCAGAACAATAGTTGTAAAACTGCTACGTGTGATTTAGGCAGCTGAAATAACACATAGGCCTTGATGAATTATTACAATTTTCGTTAAGCTTTAATGCCTCCATGAATATCCTGCACCATACTTCCATTATTAAGTGCATTAGCCTACTGTAAACATGATTTTTGTTTATTTTACAAACTACGGGATGGATAATATCTGGATAAATGTTTCTTGAGCAGCATATTAGAATGATTTCTGAAGGATCATGTGACACTGAAGACTGGAGTAATGATGCTGAAAATGATCTTTGATCACAGGAATAAATTACAGTTTATAATATATTTCAATAGAAAAGTTATTTTAAATTGTAATAATATTTCACTGTTTTACTGGGTTTAAAAAAAACAATTATAGGCTATATGCAGCCTTGGTGAGCAGAAGAGACTTCTTTCAAAACATTTTAAAATCTTGCCAACCCCAAACTTTTGAATTGTGTGCATCTTTACACAAACAATGTTTTTTCTTTAATGGTGCTGTGAGATGCAGTAACTTCTCAATTATTATCTTCATGTTGAAAGTTGTTCTCATACAGTGCACACGTGACTGAAGTGTTCAGGTGTAATGAGGAACAGTGACCACATGGCGGCAGCACTGTCGTGGGAATCTCAGCTCGTTCATTACATTACAGTGGAAGCAGACACTGGTCTTGATCTAGTTCAAGTTCATTTTATTTATATAGCACATTTTTACAACAGCCACTGGCTGGCCAAAGTGCTTTACAGAACAGCAGATATTAAAACAAAATAGTACCTACATAACACAACACAAATGAGAGCAACGTTAAACCAGGAGTAGCAAAACAGTATCAGACTCAAATTATCTAAAAGAGTTTATAAGAAGTGGACTCAAAACTTGAACAAGAAAAAAGATATTTAACATGGAGAAGAGGCACTTGATGATTAAATTAAGTTCAGTATTAATCTGATGATGTCACAAGATCATCATGAGAAATCACACTGTAAAAGAATGTCATCCTACTTAAAAACTAACATTCAGTTGCTGCCTTAAAATCACCATTAAATCAAAATGGACTATTATGATTTTTTATGGAATATTGCAGTGTTTTTTATAAATGATTTATCGGTGCACATCATTATTAGTCCTGGTAATCTTGAATCAGAATAACTGCAACATCATCTCTTCTCTGATGACGACCTGTCACTCACATGAGATCCACCAATAGCAAACCACAACCATACAAACAACTTTCAAGCCACGCCCACATTTGCTCTTATGTTGTGCGTATGCCATGTCATTATTTCTATAATTTCGAGGGGGGAAAAAACGTGACGTTCTACTCTGAGTTGTTACAAGATGTAATTATGAGCTGTGCGAAGATGTGAACGCTTTACAATTTAAAATCTCGAGTGGCCGATTCACTCGGATATATGTCACAATATAGGGAAGAATAGACTATTACAACTTCTGTTTCATGTCAATTAAATAATATAATTAAATCAAATACAGAAGAGAGTTCAAATTTAATGCATTGTATTTTGCATACTTAAAGGTACATAATTCACAGATGATGAGAAAGAACCCTTCTGTCGTTTAAATCGGTACTTTGTTAGTGAGTTTTGGGTCTCTCTCTCTCTCTCTCTCTCTCTCTCTCTCTCTCTCTCGATGAATGGATCTCCCTCACAGGACTACATTAATACTCCAGTCAACAGGAACAAGGACCTCCTGAGCAACCAATCAGAGAGCAGAGAGTGTCAAAGACACGCCCACAGCCAGAGAGACCGAGAGATATGAAGTTTGTCTGTCCGCCTTTTTTATCAATTACTGATCTGATATTCCATTGACAGATCATGCCGATGGTTTGGTTGTTAAGTTACTGTGGTTTATTCCTGTCCTGAACTATGAAAGAGCCATCGATGATCAATAACATAAAGCAGAAATACTGTGCTGAATTATTTTCCTTATGGAAACCCATTTCTAGCACATAAGAACAAATGCTTTGGTAAATCATAATTATGACATACAAAGTCAAAATTATGAGATGGTTAATTGTAAAAAAAAAAAAAAATTCTGTCATAAATTCGATTTTTAATGACACAATTATGATTTAGTATTTCAGCAATAATTTCGCTCTTAATCTTATAAATAGGATTTCTATCATAATTATCACTTTTAATCTTATAAATATAGCTTAGTATGTCATAATGTTGACTTTCTATGTCATAATTGTTGAGGTTTGTCTAATAATTTCGACTTTAGTCATAAAAGTCACTTTATCTATAACTTTGTCATTATTTCAATGTGTCAGTTATTGAATTTGCAACTTTGACTTTTCATCTCATAAATAGGACTTAGTATGTCATAATTATCACTTTTAAATCTCATAAATTTTACTTTTTATTTAATAATTATCACTTTTGTGTGTGTGTGTGTGTGTGTGTGAGTGAGAGAGAGAGAGAGAGTTTGTTAGTGTGTGTGTGTGTGTGTGTGTGTGTGTGTGTGTGTGTTTGTGTGTGAGAGAGAGAGAGAGAGTTTGTTAGTGTGTGTGTGTGTGTGTGTGTGTGTGTGTGTGTGTGTGTGTGTGTGTGTGTGTGTGAGAGAGAGAGTTTGTGAGTCAGTGAGTGAGTGAGTGAGAGTTTGTGTAAGTGAGTGTGTGTGTGTGTGTGTGTGTGAGAGTGAGTTTGTGTAAGTGAGTGTGTGTGTGTGTGTGTGAGAGAGAGAGAGAGAGAGAGAGTTCCCTTTCGTTGTCACTCCGAGTTCCGTCGGATGACGACGAATGGGGGTTTCGCTTAGAAGCCAATCAACTTCAAATACTTCAAAACGAGCCAATGGCAAAGAAATGCCATGGGTCTGCGGAATTTGCATAGCGTAACTCCGCCTCACCTCGTGAGTATATAAGGAGAACGCTGGCAGCAAACCGGCATGTTTTCGCTTTGGAGCCAAGTTAATCCTTCGTTCCACAAGCCATTCCTGAAATTGTCAGTTCTTCAAACGAGCAAGATTCTCTGGTGTTGGTGTGACGGCGATCTTCGGCGAGCGCGCACTTCCTGCTTATCTGTCTGTGGTTCGACAGCGAGTGTGTTTCTCCCCGAGCGCTTCAACACAATCAGGTTTCTTTTTCTCACAAAAGAGCTTGCACGTGGCACGTCTTTTTAAAGATGCCTCGCCCGTGCACTTCTGGTTGCGGTAGGCTGGTTGACGACTCTGATGGGCACGGGTGCTGCATAGTGTGTTTGGGCATTGATCACGCTAGAGCAGCACTCGTGGATGACTCATGTTCTCTCTGTGGGAACATGACCATCGCAGCATTACGGTCAAGACTCGGTGATCTCGCAAGAGTGAGGGTCCCCTCATCCACACCCCGATCTACTGACTCTAGAAATAGAGCTAGTACTTCGGCTGGTGGCCAGGGTGATCTGAGGGTGACGGTTTGGAACCAAGCGCCGACTATCAGTCCGTGCCCAGCCGCACCCTCTCCAATGCTGCAACCCGTGAGTGTTCAGGGGATTCCGGCGAGATCATCTTCGGGTGTCCCGCGGGTTTCCTTTGGCGCTCCAGAGGAAGATGCCATGTCTATTGCAGCATCACAAGGTGGGTCTGAGTCTGCTGGAAGTGAAGACTCATCACAGCTGCCGCCTTCGGGTGTGACTACAGTTGTGCCAGAGTCAGATCCAGAGATGACGGCCATGCTGTCTCGAGCCGCCGCGAGCATCGGGTTAGAGTGGAACCCTCCGCCCTGCCCCGAGCGCTCGCGGCTGGATGATTGGTATTTGGGTCAGGCTGCGGATCCCCGTCCCCGTCAGGCCCCGATACCTTTCTTCCCGGACGTGCATGATGAAATCTCGAAGTCCTGGAAGACTCCCATGTCTTCCCGCGACCGCTCGATGATTTCATCCGCCTTTCCTCCCCTCGATGAGGCCGCTGCCCGTGGGTACACTGGGCTTCCCCCGGTCGAACGCTCTGTTGCGATGCAACTGTGTCCTCAGAGCGCTTCGTCTCGTGGTGAGCCAAAGCACCCATCCAAAGCCTGTAGGTACTCGTCTACGTTAGTGGCGAAGTCCTACAGAGCTGCGGGACAGGCAGCCACCTCTTTGCATGCCATGGCCATTCTGCAGGTCTACCAGGCCCAGATGCTCAGGGACATGCACGAGGGTAGGACAGACCCAGGGCTCTTCAATGAGCTGCGCGCCGCCACCGACCTTGCTCTCCGAGCGACGAAGGTGACCGCACGCTCCCTGGGTTTGGTGATGTCCACAGCCGTGGTCCAGGAGAGACATCTATGGCTCAATCTTGCCGATATGAAGGATGCCGAGCGGTCCCGGCTGCTCGACACCCCCATATCGCAAGATGGCCTTTTCGGCGGTGCAGTCGAGGACTTTGCCCAACAGTTCTCGACTGCTCAGAAACAGACTGAGGCGATCAAGCACATTCTGCCCCGACGGCCCGCTGCTGCCTCCACCCAGCCGACCGGGCAGAATACTCAGTCTGTTCGCCGCCGAGGGCGCCCTCCTGCGACTCCCGCCCCTCCCGCCCGGCCCAAGCAGCAGCCTCCACCCGGGCCCGGTCGCGGAGGAAGTCGCAAGAAGGCGCCCCAGCCCTCTCCAGCCCCGCCCCCCGCTAAACGCCGGGCCAAGCGGCGCTCCTGAGACGGGCTGCTCAGGGATGACGTGTTTTTCTCAGGAGATGGTTGCAGGACCACTCCTTCCCCCGGTGGAGGGCCGGGGGAGAATCTTTTGTTCTCCACTCCCCGCTGCTCACCCACGGGTGGGCAGTACCCTAATGTGGTTAAAGAAAGAAATAACACGTTCATCCCTGAGCACACAGAGTTCTTGGACGACACGGTGCGCCGCCCCCGGGCCGTGCACCCCTCGTCCTCCTCTGTCCCGGAGCCGGATGACAGTGCGCGCCGTCCCCGGACCGTGCCGCTCTCATCCTCCTCTGTCGCCAGACCCCTGGCAGAGCAGACCCCCGTGGAACGTTCGTCCTTCCCTGGTCTGCTCTGTCAGGACGCGGTCTATGACTGTACCCCCACACCGGGCCGCTATGCCGTCCACGTCTGGGTCAGTCATACCGCCTCGCTGCCCCACCGACGGGAAGTCTGTGGTTCGCATGACCCCGCTGGTTCAGTCCTTGGGAGCTTGGCTAGAGCTTCCCAACCTGTCCCGCTGGGTCGCACGAACGATCAGGCTCGGCTACGCGATTCAGTTCGCGCGGTCTCCTCCCCGCTTCAGGGGAGTCCGCTCCACTATGGTCGGTGGCAATGCCCCTATCATGAGAGCGGAGGTTGCTACCCTGCTGGCGAAGGGTGCGATCGAGACTGTCCCTCCAGCCGAAATGAGGTCCGGGTTTTACAGCCCCTACTTCATTGTCCCGAAGAAAACCGGTGGGTTACGGCCAATCCTGGACCTGCGCGTATTGAACCGCTCCCTTCACAGGCTGCCGTTCAAGATGCTCACCGCCAAACGCGTTTTCGAAGGTGTGCGGCACCAGGATTGGTTTGCAGCGATCGACCTGAAGGACGCCTACTTTCATGTCTCCATTCTCCCTCGACACAGACCGTTCCTACGGTTTGCTTTCGAGGGACAGGCATATCAGTACGCAGTTCTCCCATTCGGGCTAGCCCTGTCTCCTCGCGTCTTCACGAAGGTCGTCGAGGCAGCCCTTGTTCCCCTCCGGGAACACGGGGTTCGCATTCTGAACTATCTCGACGACTGGCTGATTCTAGCTCACTCTCGAGATCAGCTTTGCGAACACAGGGATTTGGTACTCCGCCATGTAGCCCGTTTGGGCCTTCGGGTCAACTGGGAGAAGAGCAAACTTTGCCCCGCGCAGAGGATCTCTTTTCTCGGTATGGAGATCGACTCGGTCGCCATGTCCGCGCAGCTTACGAGCGAGCGCGCGCAGTCACTGCTGACTTGCCTGAGACAGTTCGAGGGCAAGAGTGCGGTTCCACTGAAACTTTTTCAGAGGCTCCTGGGGCATATGGCATCTGCAGCCGCGGCAACGCCGCTCGGATTGCTTCATATGAGACCGCTTCAGCTTTGGCTTCGCGACCGAGTCCCGAGGTGGGCATGGCAACACGGCACCCTCCGAGTACCAGTTACTCCGACCTGCCGTCAGACCTTCACCCCGTGGGGGAACCTCAGCTTTCTACGGGCAGGAGTGCCTCTGGAACGAGCTTCCCGGCATGTTGTTGTAACGACAGATGCCTCCACCACGGGCTGGGGTGCCATGTGCAATGGACGTGCTGCCGCGGGCTCCTGGACAGGACCCCACCGCTTATGGCACATCAATTGCCTCGAGTTGCTGGCTGTACAGCTCGCCCTGCGCCGCTTCCGAGCCGTGCTCTCGGGCCAGCATGTACTAGTCCGATCAGACAATACCGCGACCGTAGCGTACATCAACCGCCAAGGTGGTCTGCGCTCCCGCCGTATGTCACAACTCGCCCGCCACCTCCTCTTATGGAGTCAGAAGCATCTGAGGTCGCTTCGAGCCATTTTCATCCCTGGAGCCCTGAACTGTGCAGCCGACGAGCTGTCACGGCTTCAGCCCCTCCCCGGAGATTGGCGACTCCATCCCCAGACGGTTCAGCTGATTTGGGACCAGTTCGGGGACGCACAGATGGATCTGTTTGCCTCTCACGACTCGACCCATTGCGCCCAGTATTATTCCCTGACCGAGGGCACGCTCGGCACGGATGCTCTGGCACACAGCTGGCCGCGGGGCCGCAAATATGCGTTTCCCCCAGTGAGCCTTCTTGCGCAACTCCTGCGCAAGGTCAGGGAGGACGAGGAGCAGGTCACTCTGGTCGCGCCGTACTGGCCCACCCGGACCTGGTTCTCCGAACTTGTACTCCTCGCGACAGCACCTCCTTGGCCCATACCTCTGAGGAAGGACCTACTTTCTCAGGGACGGGGCACCCTATGGCACCCTCGTCCCGATCTTTGGAACCTCCACGTATGGCTCCTGGACGGGACGAGGCAGGTTTGAGTACCCTGCCACCAGCGGTGGCGGCTACCATCACTTCCGCTAGAGCGTCGTCCACGAGACACCTCTATGCGTTGAAGTGGAACCTCTTCGTCAACTGGTGCTCTTCTCACCGAGAAGACCCCCGGAGATGTTCGATCAACGTCGTGCTTTCCTTCCTTCAAGAGGGGTTGGAGCGAAGGCTGTCTCCCTCCACCCTCAAGGTCTATGTCGCCGCTATTGCCGCACAGCATGATCTTATAGAAGGTAAGTCGGTGGGGAAGCATGACCTGATCGTCAGGTTCCTGAGAGGAGCGAGGAGACTGAATCCTCCTCGCCCTCCTCTCGTTCCCTCTTGGGACCTCGCAGTGGTCTTATCCGCCCTGCGTAGTGCTCCCTTTGAGCCTTTACAGTCAGTCGAGCTTAACTTCCTGTCAATGAAGACGGCGCTTCTGACTGCATTGGCCTCCATCAAGAGGGTAGGGGACCTGCACGCATTCTCCGTTGACGAAGCGTGCCTGGAATTCGGGCCGGCTTACTCTCACGTGATCCTGAGACCCCGGCCTGGATATGTGCCCAAGGTTCCTACCACTCCCTTCCGGGACCAGGTGGTGAACCTGCAAGCGCTGCCCCCGGAGGAGGCAGACCCAGCCTTGGCACTGCTCTGTCCAGTACGTGCTCTCCGCATCTATGTAGACAGAACGCAGTGTTTCAGGACCTCAGACCAGCTCTTTGTCTGCTATGGTGGGAAGCTGAAGGGAAAGGCTCTCTCCAAGCAAAGGTTGTCTCACTGGATAGTGGACGCCATTGCTTTGGCATACCAGCAGCAAGGTCGACCGTGCCCCCTTGGTGTGACTGCCCACTCCACCCGGAGTGTGGCATCCTCTTGGGCTCTAGCGCATGGCGCCTCGCTAACAGACATCTGCAGAGCTGCAGGCTGGGCGACACCTAACACATTCGCCAGATTCTACAATCTCCGAGTGGAGCCAGTGTCCTCTCATGTACTCGCTTCAACCAGCTAGTACCGGACCCGCTCAGGTGTCTTCGCTTGCTCGCCACTCCACTCCACGGACTGGATACGTGCGATATTCTCCTCAGGTGAGCTTCTCCGAAAGCCCTGAGTTCCTCCAGCACTCCTGACGTCGGCGCCAGTGTCTCTTGCCTGCGCGTCGGCTAGGTGCCTCCCGTGTGCATGGTACCTCCCGGAGCTACCCCCACATGTGTATTCCCACTGTAAGCCTCTCTGAGCATGTGTCTTTCCCTTGGCAAGCCACCTTGCCACCCCTGGGGTTGAAATATTCCACCTGCGGCTGGATACCCCAGTGATTCCCCATATGCATCCCTCGGGTCATATGTGTATTTCTAAGTCCCCCCCTCTGGGTTGGCAGTAATTGCATACTTCCCTAAGACCTGGGATATGCTCCCCAGTGTACCTTGGTATTCCTGTGTTAAATAGGAGTCCTTCGTCCGTGCTAGTCTCACGACAGGGATCTCAGATTTACGCAGGGCACTGGAAGACAGCCGAGAAGTGGCGTGATTAGACTGGTATCCCCATTCGTCGTCATCCGACGGAACTCGGAGTGACAACGAAAGGGAACGTCTCGGTTACGGATGTAACCCTCGTTCCCTGAGTAGGGAACGGAGACGTTCCGTCTTCCTGCCACTTCCGCTGTACCGCGGGGATCGCCTGAACTCAGGTTGGCTCCTCAGCGAAGAAACATGCCGGTTTGCTGCCAGCGTTCTCCTTATATACTCACGAGGTGAGGCGGAGTTACGCTATGCAAATTCCGCAGACCCATGGCATTTCTTTGCCATTGGCTCGTTTTGAAGTATTTGAAGTTGATTGGCTTCTAAGCGAAACCCCCATTCGTCGTCATCCGACGGAACGTCTCCGTTCCCTACTCAGGGAACGAGGGTTACATCCGTAACCGAGACGTTTGTTAGTGAGTGAGTGTGTGAGAGAGTGTGTGTGAGTGTGTGAGAGAGTGTGTTAGTGAGTGTGTGTGAGTGAGTGAGTGAGTGAGTGAGTGAGTGTGTGAGAGTTTGTGTAAGTGAGTGTGTGTGAGTGTGTGTGTGTATGTGTGTGTGTGAGTGTGTGTGTGTGTGTGTGTGTGTGTGTGTGTGTGTGTGTGAGAGAGAGAGAGAGAGTTTGTTAGTGAGTGAGTGTGTGTGTGTGAGAGAGTGAGAGAGTGTGTGAGAGAGTGTGTTAGTGAGTGTGTGAGAGAATGTGTGTGAGAGAGTGTGTTAGTGTGTGTGTGAGAGAGTGTGTGAGAGAGTGTGTTAGTGAGTGAGTGAGTGTGTGAGAGTTTGTGTAAGTGAGTGAGTGTGTGTGTGAGAGAGTGTGTTAGTGAGTGAGTCAGTGAGTGTGTGAGAGTGTGTGTTAGTGAGTGTGTGAGAGAGTGTGTTAGTGTTTGTGTAAGTGAGTGTGTGAGAGAGTGTGTTAGTGAGTGTGTGAGAGAGTGTGTTAGTGAGTGAGTGAGTGAGTGAGTGAGTGAGTGTGTGAGAGAGTGTGTGAGAGAGTGTGTTAGTGAGTGTGTGAGAGAGTGTGTTAGTGAGAGTGTGTGTGTGTGTGTGTGTGTGTGTGTGTGTGTGTGTGTGTGTGTGTGTGTAGGTCCTCCCACTGAAATATATAAACGCACGTCTTTTGGGAAGACATTAGAGAGAAAAAATATGTATATATAAACTCCCACAAAATTGCATGATGCTTATTTTAAAAGCGACTTCCTGGTATAAAAGTCTTGTAATGTTTAAATCAAACGTATTTCCTCCACACCCTGCAGTCCTGAAGCGCTCGTTGGCTAATTAAAAAGCCTGTGTAATAACGGGCCGCATCTGTCTCGGCAATAATAAGACCTGGAAATACCTGCTCAATAAACCCAGATGCACAAACACGCGCATCACTTCTCTGATAGTGACATAAAAGTATAGAGGACGTCCATGAAACCCATTTCGCAGTGACACACACAGCAGAACATGAAGCGCATTGAATGTGCTCAGATAACCGTAAAATAATACCAAGACGCTGAAATGCAGGGCTGGAAATAGCCCAGTGTGTTTGGGCTCAGCGCTTCCGGCGTGACTATTAACAACACCTGCTTTAGCGCCCCAAGCCCTGATTCTTATTCTTATAGGGTCATGCATTAATGCATACACACTCATTTACATACAGCCCCTCCCACCACCACCACGTGCATTCCCATATTTGAGGGATTATTCCTTTTGCTGGCTATAATTCAAATGCAGCATTATTCAAAATATCAAAAAAACAGTTGATTATGGCATGCTGAAAATATGGCATCCATCACTGTGACATTTAAAGAAAGGCAAAAGCAAAGATTGGATGTTTCCTCATCAATATGGAGATGCTGCGTTAATTTTTGAAAAGCCATTGTTGTCTTTTATTGCTTTTATGGGCAGTGCAGTCGCCCGGAGCGAGGGATTCATCAAAGACAGATGCACACCGAGAGCCTTCATGATGTTCTCATGACAGATTCACTGAGGAACAACTCACAGTGCAACGGCAGAAATGAGGAATTCAGAATTTACCTTATTGGCATAATAATTCATAAGTGTGCATTTGAATTGAATTGGCCACAACACATCGTGAGTTGAACTGGAATTTAAATTGGATTGACATTAAAAGCCCAAAAATGAAAATTCATGCGGTGTAAAGTCAATCTGTTCATCATGTAAAGCGATCGAGTCTCTTCAGAAAATCTGGACTCAACCACTCGATTCATATTGGTTAGTTTTGCAATCTCTTTATGATCTTTTTGAAGCGTCAAAGGGGTGTTGTGTAGCTGGACAGAAATCTCAAACATTTCATTACAATATCTTCATTTGTGTTCCAAAGATGAACGAAAGTCTTAATGTTTTGCAACGACAAGAGGAATCAATGACCGAATTTTCATTTTTGGGTGAAATATCCATTAAGAAGAAATGAACATAGAAGTTTAACAGTCACACAACAGAGGAATTACACATTTTAGCAAATTCCATCAAAATTTCTGTAGATTTTTATCAACTGATTGAGAAATATTTCCATTTCGATAATGTCAAAACAAATAACAAGCAAAAAAATCACGTGTTTTCAGATAACTTTCTAAAAATGTATTTCAGAAATAAAAGCTTGAATAAATTGTTAGTCACTTTGGATAAAATCAGCTGCCAAATGCTCGTCAAGCAAATCAATACATTTCTAATCTTCACATTTGAGTTAAAGGATAAGCTTAAAATCGAGAAATGAATGGCAAATTTAACTAAATCAACACTTAAACTTTAATATATTTGAAACAATAAAGAGACACAATAAAGGGGTTAAAGCTTTTATAATGTATCCTTTAAAATTACAAAAAAAGTTTCGGGGCAATTCTACCAAATAAGGAAGTGTATGTATACTTCTGACTTTGATGGAACTTAGTGATAAAAAAAAAATACATAAAAATTATCCCTCGCTTGATTCTGACATTTAACAAATGCAAAAAAATATGTTCATATTTATTGATCTAAAACAGAAAAAGTTTAATGCATGACAGTAAAGAAATCAAAGTTTTTGTGTGTTTTTTTCTGAAGTGTATGTAAATATCTGTTTTGTAAATAACTGTATATATAAAACTAGGAATATGCTCATTAATAAAAGTGTCACTGCGTATGGAGGTTCATGTCATTAATGCTGTAGCAGAAACTACACAATTTAGAGATCACTTCCAGACCGAAGCGCCGGCGCCCTCAGAGTACTTGGACGTGGCTGTGTTTACAAGAGGTAAAAACGATATAAATACTGTTGGTTTTCTCACACAAACCGCTCGTTTCGTGTCTTAGGCCATCAATGTGTACTTACATTTACGAGTCATTAAATCATGTTTAATTTGGACTTCTCTGTGCATGCTCTTTGAGGTGGTGACCATAGACCTGCATTATATGACTGACAGACAAGAACGGTTTGACCTAAAAATATCAAAATTGAAACTACTGCGGAAACATAGACACCTACATCTTGGATGCCCTTGAGGTAAGCTAAAACATACCAAAAATTAGTTTCAAAGTGAACTATTCCTTTAACAGGACAAACTTATCATGACACTGAGTCCTATTCAGTGTGAACGGGTTCAGTGTTCAGCGGCAGAAAGAGTCATGAAAGTCCACATCAGATTTATTAACAAAAACATCAAAAATGCCATTATGTCCAGTAGGCCTACAAATGCTAAATATGAATTATGCTAGATTTAAGTGTAAAAGATCTTTATTTTTATTAATAACACAGTTTGTGGCGGAATCCAAACCCTGCAATATTTAAACCATTAGAATGCATCTTCATGTACTCTTCATTAAAGGGTACAGGTTAGATTTCAACTTTTTTGTTATATGAAGTTCACATTAGAAACTTTTCCCATACCTTTCATCATATATTTTTGCTCATTTTTAAATGCCTTGTGCAAAGATGTTTCACAGGCCACAACTTCCAGTCTTGTACACAAAGGGTAAAATGAACATTATTTATTTAATTCAATATTATTAATTGTTATTTCAATATTCATCAGGTTTGATTTGCCCATTAAATCAGTTGAAAGGATGTTTTCTGGATATCACTGTCAGTTGTCGAGCGAGTCTCGGTGTGTATCATCAGGGAATCTGACCCACTTCTGCTTCTCACACACACCACAGTAAAACACATAAATTAAAGGAATTAACTGATGGCAACAAAACACCCGCGGCGACTTTTGTAAGCTGTTTAAATCTTTAAACTTCCAGCATCTTCTGCACACTGCTGTAACTGAAGGATCTGCAGGCGTGTTGTGTTAATGAAGGAGAATACACACTTCTGTTCACAAGTCCTGAGGAAAACACGTTCTGGCCCGGTTTCTTCCGCTCATCTGTGTGTGGAGTGTGTGTCTGATACCTGGAGGATTGCTCAGGTTGCCTTATTTTCTAATCAATTAAGCAGTTGTTTTGAAATACAATCTTGTTGTATGCGTTTCAGATGTTAAGAGAGGATTATCCGTTCCGATCAATGGAACTTTTTGCCATGAGCACTGTAAAAAAAGTCCGGCTAAAGCATTGTTTTTTATTATTAATACAGTAAACACCAGTCACTGTAAAAAAAATAGTCTTGCAATTAACTCTCACAACTTAAAAATGTGCGTTGGATTTAACTTGTTGAGAACTCAAATATCTAAGTTGTCACTTAATACAACACATTTTAAGTTGACTAAACGTAACATTTTAAGGCAGCATAAACAATTACTTTAAGTAGAAACAACAATTTTGTTACATTGTACAGAGTGCAATTTGACTTTCATCTTCGGAACAAAATTATTATATTTTAATCTGCAACGTTAAAAAATAAATGGAACATCAAATTAAGATGTGTAATCAAGACAAATCACAAAAATAAGGAAGAACGATGTTTTAGAGGTATTGTGTGCTTTAATATTTCTGATAAATATTTGCCGGTTCCATTGTGACAACTTACCCCATGTAGTGTTGCTATTGGGGCATGTTGTCATACCTTTCAGTATGTTTTGTAAATGTCCAATAGCATTTTTGTACTTGAGACGCTAATATTTGTGTCTAAAATGACAATTAGATATAATTATTCTATATTACTTTGTTATTCTATATAGTCTGCTTATTGGAAATCAGGATGAACCATCTTTCTGTTTTTATTTCCTCCATTCTTTTACTGTAATAATTATATTTAATATTTGTATATAATTATATTTTATTATTCATACAGGAAACACCAGTGCTAGTTGTTTTATTTAATATTTCTGATATATATTTGCAGGTTCCACTGTGACAACCTACCACATGTAGTGTGACCATATGTGTCGTTGTTGGGGCATGTTGTCACACATGGCCAATATGAATTCAGTGTGTTTTGTTTAAATTTTGTACTCGAGACGTGTGTAAAATGTGACAACTAGCTATAATTATTCTATATTACTTCTATATATTCTACTTATTGGAAATCATGATGTTTCCTCCATTCTTTTACTGAAATAAAATGAATCGATTCTAATCTTTTCTATGACTTATGAAATTGTCTTCCTGTCATTCGTCCGAACTGACACTGGTGGGCGCCAAACATCATGAAAACCTCAGTCCTGCATGTGAGAACTACAGTAATTATGGGTCTCCGCGCAACATCAATTATTCACACGTATTTACACGCAAATAAACAAACATTCAGATAAATAAATAATCAAGTACCTGCGCGGGGAACGCGGGGCCGCTGTGCGCACTGATGCCCAGCACAACTGTCTTTATTTGTTTGCCTGCTGTTAAATAAATGAGAATCTAGCGCGAGAAGTGTAAGATTGTGCTTGTGTGGGTTTAGACTGACGTTGTGCGCGTCTGCCCTGAGAGATCCTGGAACAGACATCTCCATCTAGCCGTGCGCAATAATTGAAATGGCGCATTTGGCTGCGGGCACAGTGCGAGGGCGCGCGGTGAATGATGTCCAGACGTCATTTGCTTTTAATGGCCTCCAGGAAATTTGCCATTACAATTCTCGCAGACATTAGAGCAAAGAGAGTATAGTGCGGGGGAAACGCGCCGCATGCATGAGCACCGCGTCCAGGTCCAGATATTATTTGCTTTGTTAAAAAGAATAGCTACGCGTCTTTTATCGCCACTTTATCAACAAGTTCCAGTGCGCCTCCTGCTTTAGCTAGAGAGACTTTTACTCGTTCAGGGAAGGAAAATGTGTTGCCTTTGCGAAAGAGCCTGGGGGAATATTACATCAGACGAAATGACAATGATTAAAATCAGCCTTTCTGCCTCTCCAAAGTCTCAGGAACAGCGCGGTGACACTTGCCTGATGCGTACACCTTTATACGCTGAACTTTAAACCCTCGGCAGCTATTTTTACTTTGCGAAAGAGCAAAATAATCGAGGGGGAATATCAGGTTTGCATCTGTTCCAATGAGTCTGCTCGGGTTTGAGTTAATTGTCCTCTAATCCTGTGGCCCCAGAGGCGTTTGCGCAGCCCGGAGCCAGAATTCTTCTTTCGGCTCTGCTCTGATTTAGAGACGGATTATTGGCTTTCTTCTGCCCATAAGCAAAGCAGCAGATTCAGCGTGGCCAAAAAAAGACAGTGGCGAGGCTGATATACGCGAGTATTAAGAAATAAGAAGATCAAGAGGGGGAAGGAGAGCTCTGGTCTCCTGGAGAAGGTAAGACAGTCCTGCGCGCGTTTGCGCTCGAGCTCTGAACGCGTCCAGACCACTGAAGCGCTGCTCGTTATAGTCACACACGGCCATCTATGGCGTGTTTTAACGCAGTTTGACGAGGTTTTCAATCCGGACAGGAACATAATAGCTTGATCGGATAGAAACTTGCGAGCGAGCAACGCAATCCTTCATCTGGGAGCAGATTGAACCGGACTCGGATCGCGATTCGGACACCTACGATGTTTGAAACGGTACCATTCCCTATTAAATCTTATCTCAATGTAGAGTAGATGGTTAATGTGATGGTGCTTTTGTGTTTGACCGAGAATGACTGCAACGCCGCGTAAACGCGACGCGTCCTCAAAACGCATTTACGCATCATGTCCTGTGAGATATTTCAAGCTTTTCTGATTCTCTAACCTTATTAAAACACCCTCTAGGCAGCGAGAATATGTGATGTTAGGAGGATATGCCTCATTCCTGAAGCTTTATCGCTGTGAGAGAGAGACGCCATGTTGTGAAATGATCTGAATTGAAGTTTTAACCCGTAGGGCACCGAAGTGAAACTGGAGAAAGAAAGCGGAAAAAAAGCGTAGCGTTCGTTGATTTCATTGTGTGTGTAAGTTTCATTAAACGTTTTCCATAAACGTCTGCGGTTTGACCCAACAGGCGTTTTAAAGATTCCGCCATTACGCGTTGAAAACAAGCGTGCTTATTTGACAGGAAAACCGAGGAAACGTCCCAAAGTTTGACTTAAACTAGATAGCCCAAGCTAGTAGACATACCAGTTCAATGTGGTCAGGATGGTTTTGGAACAACTACCCAAAAAGTTTACAATCTATTTTCTCCTCAAACATGTGATGATTCCTATTTTAGCATTTTTGGGAACCAATTATAGCCATAAACTAATATCCCTGAACATTGCAGGAAGGTCAACAATATGAACGCTTGCAGAATGGTTATTAATATGTTGTATTTTTTATAGTTGTAAGCCATCTGATCTGTCATTGAGGATTTTGGGGTCGTGAACATGAGTTTGTGTGACATTATGCTCATGTTAATGAATACTTCTGTACCATAAGCTTGACCATCTTTTCCTGTGACTTTAGCCTATTATTTTACTCTTCTACCTGGTCCCTCCTATTAACACACACACACACACACACACACACACACACACACACACACAGAGGGAGAGAGAGAGGGAGAAGGGGTAAATCCACTGTATTCCCTCGGCATTAATATCTGGGCTTTTGGTTACAACGCCCGTAGCTATATGGAGATGAGGGATAGCTTCATATGCCAAAACGTCTTAAGTCTTTTTTTTTTTTCAATGGAATCTGTAATGTATCATCGTGCTTATGTATTAAATGAACATTAGTGCTCAGGGCTTGATGGCAACACCCTGGAAAACTGTGCGTCTGCCTTCAGCGATGGCCTCCAGCACTAGAGCTGAACAACTGCCTTCTGTTTACCATGTATGGGTAAAATAACTGCGTGGTGGCACACAAATGAGCCCATGCATGGAAGAACTTGTCGTTAAAATCCTTTTGAACTCCAGGTACACAATGAAGCAGTCTTTCTTTATGACAACTGGAATATGTTAAGTCGTATTTCCATGTGGATCATTGTGAGGTGGAGTTTTGACTTGTACAAACAAGCCTTTAAGTTCGCACAGGGTTAAAGTGAAATAAAAGGCTTGCTTTTTCATTCAGAAGTGTGTGAACGCTCTTTGATTCGAATTTCACCTTCGGTCTCATGCAGTCTGCGGATTTATTCGGAGCATTTGCTCTAGTAAGTGTGAAATGCATGTTAAAACGTCACACCAGTGCATCCATTTAGCAGATGCTTTTACGCAAACTGACTTAAAAAAAAAATGAAGGACACTGTAATAAAAGAATGCCACAATCCAAAGTTTCCAAATTGCTCAGTAAAGAGCTAGAACAGACATGAGACTAGACTAGAGGAGTCATTTAACAATTGCAAATTGTGCATTAAATTGGTCGGTTGTGCACAGAGAAAACACAGAGTGTTTAGAGGCAGAAGATCATGAACATCGTATGGAGAAGTCGAGTGATTCTGAACCGCAGCGATTCCTGGTATTCCACGTGAACGCGCACAATGCCCTCGTTTCCCAAATGTTCAGATTGGTTGCTGAGGTGTCGGAGGAGATCACGTCTAGCACATAACACGACCTTTAATTAGAAACTTTCCGCTTTTTCCCCTCCTCTCTCCCATCCCCGGAGGCGAACACCTCGCGTATCTCTCTCGCTCTCCCTCTCTCTCTGCAGTGTTAATAAACATCCTTGTATCCTGCCCTCGGGCTGCACCAGTGAAAGGATGCAAACATACTTCATTAGAGCCGTGGCAATAATTTGTAAGCTAAATATGCGACGGGGCAGATGAGAAAATGATCTGATAAGTGTGGCACAGGCGCTCAAGGTGGGAGAGACACTAACACACCGTGAAGGCGCAGCATCAGCATCAGCATTTCTCCATGGCTTTCCCGTTTGTCTGCTTCCAGGAAGGGAGAAGCATGTCACGCCTGTCTCTGACCCGGTCTCCGGTCTCTCCTCTGGCGTCTCAGGGGATTCCTCTGCCGGCTCAGCTCACCAAAGCCAACGCGCCCGTGCACATCGACGTGGGTGGACACATGTACACCAGCAGCCTGGCGACCCTCACCAAATACCCAGACTCACGGTAAGACCCCTGGCCTCTCCGTCCGGCTACGCACACGTGTGCACTCAGCGGTGCAACCGTTTAATGGCGTGCGTATGTTGTGCTTTTACCTTATAGAAACCATTATCAACCGTTTTGATCATTTTTGGTGAAGTACAGAAAAGCTCTTCCTCAGTGTGGTTCTATTTAGAACTCTTGAAAAGGTTCTATATAAGGAGAAATGTCTTTAATATTTCCATGTTATTTCAAGTTATGATATAGTATGTTTATGGGCTGCCTAATACATAAAATTTAGTTTCAATTAAAAACAATTAAAACTAAATCTGTTAAATGATCCCATGAAAAAAGGTTCTATATATCATATATACATATATATATGGTTCTTTTTTATTTAAACCTGCACATTTTTGGGATCCGTCCATTGAAGCTCAATCAGCTTTTGTTTATGTTGCTCCAGTTTATGTCTGCTCATTTTCAATGAAACATTAGTAAAAATATGCTAAATAGAAGTGTTTTCCTCTATATGTGAGTGTCTGATGCTGTTTACTCAATTAGAGCTGATTAGAGGGTAATTATCTGTTCTGATGATGTCTGAACATGAATATGATCATAATTCCCTGTCACTTGCTCTGTGACTTTATTAGGCGAGCGACAGAATTGCAAGCGCAATCATTGCTTTCATCATAGAGTGAGATTCATTCTGATTTCTGAACATTGGAATAACTTGTTTGAACATTTCGAATCTTGTTTATTGCATGTGATTAGATGATCGAAACCAGTTCAAGTATTATTACTGAATCACAATAGAAAGGTTTATGTTTACTCTGCTGACTGAGCATGAGAGAATATGATTGTTTTGAGTGGCACAGTTTGCCCCGATGATTTTTATTATATAGTGTTGCCATTTTATGCTGCGGTTGTTTGTGTGTTTGAATTGGCAAAGCTGTGGTTATGAAGTAAATAACATTAGGCATATTCTTTTCTATTTATCACTTAAGTTATACATAAAGATGTCTAAATGTCATTGCTTTAAAAACATATTAAATTGAGTGTCTGTTTCTGCTCAAATGCTGCATGAACTTCTCTTTTCACTAACTTCACTTTTCTTCCACATTTTTGAATGATCCTTCATTGATTTTTAATTGATTTTATGGATTTTTAGTGGATGTATGAAGTCGTTCACACTTTATTTTCATTTTTAACATGTTGTTTTATTCTTGCAAACCATACAAACTTGTGCACTCACTCTCTCACTCACACACTCACTCACTCACTCACTCACTCTCTCACTCACACACTCACTCACTCTC
>NW_026606838.1:220000-240000 GCF_029890125.1 Rhinichthys klamathensis goyatoka
TCCAAAGGGGGGGAATAGAGAGAGAGAGAGAGAGAAAGAGAGAAGGAAACAACAGGGAAAACAAGAGCTTTGGAAAGTGCATAAGGTGACGAGACATGCGTGGAAGAGTGTGTGAATTACACAGTGCATTAAAAAGGTCCACGTTATGAAGAACGGTCTCGATACACACACCTGCAGAGCTCAATGAAGTGTGTTTGTGTTGTAAAGAGTCAATAGCCGTCGCTCAGTAAACGTCTGCTAGGCTTTGACAAGGCTGTGGGTTTCTTCTTCGTGGTTCTGGAGAGCCGTCAGCTGATCCAGGAACTGTAGTGATTAAAGAGGAGATTGCATCGGCTCGGCTCGGGAACGGAAGGAAATGCTGATCCTATCAGAGTTCAGAGAGATGAAGATGTTTACAGGTATCCAGTGTGTGTCGGACGCAGTGTGTGAGACGTTACAACTGTGGTGTGTATCGTGCAGTTAAAACATGTTTGGGTTACACTTTACTATAAGATTCATTAGTTTACTACTTTAGTTAACATGAACTAAGAATGAACAATACTTCTACTTCTATTAGTTAATATTAATTTCAACGTTTACTAATACGTTATTAAAATCAAATGTTAAAATGAACATTAGTTAAAGAACAAACAATGAACAGCTGTGTTTTTATTACCTATAACATTAACAAAGATTAATAAACACTGTAACAAATGTATTGCGCATTGTTAGTTAATACATTTACTAATTTGAACTAATGAACATTATTGTATAAAGTGATACCAGAGTTTGATATTAGTAGGTTTAGTAGGAGAATGTGTATTGAGATGTTTATCTGGACACACACACACACGCACACACACACACACACACACACACACACACACACACACACACACACACACACACACACACACACACACACACACACACACACACACACACACACACACACACACACACACACACACACCTGAGCATCCTGACTATCATGGAACCTCACAAGTGACTGATTCGATTTTATGATTTGACTAATAAGCAATAAAGTAAGTATAAAATAAAAAAAGTGATTTTTTATGGTTGCAGTTAACTGATATTATTAACATATTTTTCTATTAAGAAGATCCTTTATTGTTCTTATGATTTCGTAGTGTATGATTTCATACTTTTTCAAATTCAGCTTTATCTCAAAAAGTGAAATATAGTATTAATGTATTAGAAACGTTTGCTCGTTTTATCTGGTGATGGACTCACAAACTCTGATTAAAATGTTATTAAAGTGTAAGAAATAAAAAAAACTTTCATTTTATCTTCTTTGTTTTTGGTGAAAAACTTTTGCTTGCAAGTGCGCTTGTGTTATCTTTCATTTTTATAAATGACAAAACACATATTTATTTAAGTGTTAAGCACAAGATGTTTTTGGGAGACTGTAACTAAGAAAAGTACAAAGGAGGAGAAAACTAAAGCAAGAAGTGAAGAAGAGAGAGATAGAGAGTCATACTGAAGGAAGGATTCTGTTTCCTTCTCTTTTATTCTCCCTCCATCACTGAAATCCCAGCTAACAGGGAACGTTCTGGAAAGGTTCTCTCAAAGTTATGAACAAACGTTCTGATAACGTTAATGGAACGTTGGATCAAAGTCATCCGGTCTTTAATGTTCTCAAAACGCTAGATCAAAAATGTTATTTATACATTGCTAATGGAGGGCTTTTTCTGAAATGTTGTAGCTGGAGCTTTATCTTATATATGTTTTTTTAAATGTTACTGTTTTAGAATGTTTAGAATGTTCAACATTCAAAAGTAACAATCCCATAATCTTTGAAGAGTAATAAAATGGAATGTTTCTTTGATGTTCGCATAACCAAGAAATACCGTTTTTTAAAAAGGATGTTTTCAAATGTTCAGAAATAATGTTTTCATAACTTAATGAGAACATTATAATGACATATATGTATTAGCTGGGAGACGTGTGAGTTTGCTTAATAATCAATACAGGGGTTTTTAGATCACAAAAGTGTCCAGACTTTCAACTCTCAGTCAACATGGGGCTTTTAATCTTCAGGATTTGTTGCAAAGGAAACTTTCAACTGCATTACTGGTGTTTGCTAAGTTACTCGTTGCTTTTACTCATAGTGATCTTAACAAAGCCCTGTCATTAATGCAAAGAAGCATCATAGGCTCTGCTTTACTTCAAGCCAGCCGTGCTTCCTGACATCATGTGTTCTGTGGGAGTTATTTAATTGGCTTGTGACAGCTGAGATGATAAAACATTGCAGGGTTTTCGGCTCTGTGTTAATCTCACTGTAGAGAAGGACTTGAAACGCTTTTCTCAGCCACTGAAATCTGCCTAAAGCCTCTTGTTTCAGAACCGAGCGTTAATACGTTTTTGGCTGGGCACTAATAAAATTGAAAAATAAATGCTAATTGTTTCATGCATTTAAAGGAGGCTGGCCTCGCTCCATTAACTGTGTGTGTGTGTGTGTGTGTGTGTGTGTTAATTTTCAGGATCAGCAGGCTGTTTAACGGAACCGAGCCGATCGTTCTGGACAGTTTAAAGCAGCATTACTTCATCGACAGAGACGGAGAGATCTTCCGCTATATTCTCAGCTTCTTGAGAACCTGCAAACTGCTCCTGCCGGATGACTTTAAGGTAATCAAAATCAAGGATTATTTTGTCTAAAGCATGTGTGCAATAGAGTGCATGTAGTGTACTACAGTAAACACTGCATACTGCTTACTATTAAGCAAAGGAGTATGTGAGACAGTATGCAGCATGTCATGCAGTGGCGGCATTAAGCATCTGGGGGCCCGTTTCAAATATGGGGCCCTACCCACATAAAACATAAACATAATAGAGCAAAAAAAGCAAGGATTCCTGTTGGTTTGCATCAATGGTATATTACCGTATTTTATTAAGTGCGCTTTTTAGCTTCATGAACAGGCAGCTCAACATAGAAATAGTCCAACCTTATTTGATTTAAACTATATATTGGAATAAGCCTCGCCCTTTCACGCAGGCTAACTTCACTTTTGGTAGTCTGAATAAAGCTTTTCTGTTGTTGTCCGATATCTTGCGGTTTTTTTAGCACCACTGGTATATCGCATATGCACTATTCATTTCCTCTTGAAATTCTTTTTCTGCTCAAAATAACATTTTAACCTAACGGCAAAAAAGGCAAAGGTATACATGCATAAACTACCGATATTACACTTCAGATCGCTCAAGCCGTAAACGTCGCCATGGTAACCGCGAGTTCGACCAATCAGAGACGTCAGTGTTTTGCAAATAACAAGGTTGATTTCGTAGCTTGTGGCTTTTATAGGAGCAGAAAGTTTCATTTCACAACCTCGTAGCTCGTGGTCAATCTACCTTGAATGGTTTAGACATTATAGCTGAAAATCAATATCCTACGGAGAATATGAATGGGATTTTGCTGGTCTGTTGGGGCCCCCTTTGGAGGGCGGGGCCTGTTTCAATTGAAACGGGTGAAACATTGGTAAGGCCGCCCCTGATGCCATGATGTTGTCACATGCAATATATCCATTTAAAAAGTTATCACTGTGGAATTTTGATCAATTTGATCAATTATTTGCATTTTTAATCCAGTTACTCGAAACTCGAAAAATTAGAATATCATGCAAAAGTTCAGTAATTCAACATAAAAGGTGAAACTAATATATTATATAGACTCATTACATTTCAAAGTGAGATATTTCAAGCCTTTATTTGTTATTATTGTGATGATTATGGCTTACAGCTTATGAAAACCTTTTCACAATATTCTAATTTTGAATTTGGGGTTTTCATAAGCTGTTTTATTACTATATAATATATTAGTTTCACATTTTAAGTTGAATTACTGAAATAAATGAACTTTTGCCATTGAGTTTCACCTGTATATGTTAGAAAATGATTGTTGATATAGATTCATCATCACACTGGAAATGGAAGGTCGAGACATTGCGTGTTGGGATACAATACAAATCGCTATTAGATCTTCATTTAATCTCGTTGCTTTCTGAGAGACATTAAAGAGATCTCAAATGTGGCTTTGCTTTCCCGCGTTCACACTACAAGCGCAGGTCACCAGTGGCTGCGCTGGAGGGCGTTCCCACTACTGGTTGCCTAGTCATGTTTGTGAGTGACATTCACGGATGTTACTCTGTTAGACAACTAATACGTTTTCTTGCCGCTACAAACAAATATTTTGGAAGGAAAAGTCTAAATATAAATGGAATCGGTACATAAAATGCATAATATTAAATATGAACGAGAAACAGTGAGTGCTCTTTGCCATCGTGGCTATTTAACTGCAGCAAACGGGCAAATGCCGCTCTATCTGGGTTCCCGAAACCATTCAGGCACGGAGTCAGTACGGTGAACACCACTGTATGAACACGGAGATATATCATAAACTATAGGACAGTTTCTGACTGCTAAAATGAGCTTCTCGTTCAACTTGCCTCGGTCAGACTCGTAGACATATACACTAGATGTCACCTTGGGGTTTTAAGCATGCGTCAAAACCGGCGCCATCTTGGAAAAGGGGTCTTGTCATAGGAAGTAGCTGGGTAACGCTGCTATCTCTGCCTTTACTTCTAATTAATTGATGGTGGCGGACTTTTGTGCTGTGTATGATGTTCACACTGGTTCACACGAATAAAATCTGAACTAGGAAAAACAAAAAAATTAAAAACAAAATCTGGAATCAATGATAAATACATATCTGACCGTGGGAACGAACCAAAAAAAACGAGTAAATCGCATTCATGATGATTTATGGTGATTTTATTTCCGTTAGACCTTTGTCTACATTGACGCTGATGCATTAAAGTGGAGGGGCTCCCCTGTTCCAAGATGGCGGCTCTATTGATGCATTCGTTCTAATGAACTGCCGTAGCCAAGGCGACATCTAGTGTATATATCTATGGGTCAGACTCAGCACTGAAGAGTGACGCGCTCCACTGACTTGGACAGTGACACTGACTCCTATTGGTTGTCGCTCCCGAAAGTCGCTCTGCATTTGCATAAAGTTAAACAGATCTCAACTTTGTCGTGTCGCGAGACAAGCCCCATCCAGTCGCCAACGGTCGCGACTGCGCGTGTCGCCGGAAGTCGCCCGCTCACCATTGAAAATTAATGGCATCGTGGCATATATGGCATAGATATATACACTAGATGTCGCCATGGCTACGGCAGTTCGTTAGAACAAATGCGTCAATAGAGCCGCCATCTTGGAACAGGGGAGCCCCTCCACTTTAATGCATCAGCGTCAATGTAGACAAAGGTCTAACGGAAATATAAATAAAAATGAATGCGATTTTCTCGTTGTTGTTTTTTTGGTTCGTTCCCACGGTCAGACATGTATTTATCATTGATTCCAAAAAAAACAAAAAAAAATTTAAAAAACATTCTTCCTAGTTCAGATTTCATTCGTGTGAACCAGTGTGAACATCATACACAGCACAAAAGTCCGCCACTATCAATTAATTAGAAGTAAAGGCAGAGATAGCAGCGTTACCCAGCTACTTCCTATGACAAGACCCCTGTTCCAAGATGGCGGCGGTTTTGACGCATGCTTAAAACCCCAAGGTGACGTCTATGGCGTGCAGTGTGAACGCAGCGCGCTCTTGTTTGTACACTGCACATTTAGTCTGAGATGAGAAAACAGACTGTAGAAGAAGCGCTGCTAATGTCCGCTATAGCGCCACCTGTGGCAATACTGAGAATACAGTGCATTGCAAATGGCAGTAATGCACAAAATTTGAGTAGCATATCTAAGTAAATGTGTGTTCACATACTTGCATAGTCCTAACCAGACAAATCCTTAAAAAAGGACTAGAAATAACAGCATGAGGTTTTGTTTTGTCCAGCTGCAATCACGCGAAACGATGAAGATCAGGACATATTTTTAGTTTCTTGGTTCTTATTTCTGTTTTATTTGGTAGCCCCGCCCATAGTGCAATATTATTGGTCCAAAATAGACATGTATATATAAGTATCAAATATGTTCTGATTGGCTGTGATTGTGTCACATTGCAGTGTTTTCCCTGTATGAGCAAATTACGTTCATATATCTGAACCACAGAAATGACTTGAATTCATATTTATGAATATTTCATATGGCATATTCAGTTCGAAAGTCATAGTGCTTTCCACAATACATTGCATTTAATGTAAAGCTGCTTTGAAACAATGTGTTACATTTATCCACATGGATGAACTCTCCCT
Organism: Rhinichthys klamathensis goyatoka; assembly: GCF_029890125.1. Classification (NCBI taxonomy): domain Eukaryota; kingdom Metazoa; phylum Chordata; class Actinopteri; order Cypriniformes; family Leuciscidae; genus Rhinichthys; species Rhinichthys klamathensis. Next base: position 226,211 of record NW_026606838.1, read on the forward strand.
TCCAAACACGCAGAAATATGATGTAAACACATTACGTCTTTTAATCTTGATCTGGATTCGCTTTGTTTTTCTCTCTCGAGTTGGACAAAGAACCCCGTTTGGACTGGTTTGATCTGATGATCAGTGTGTGTGAAATCCGACAGAAATGCGAGCGGCAGCCGGCGGTGTGAAGCGTGTCTGTGAGGCATCGTGACTGCCATGGCCCGCGGCGGACTGCGTTTCGCTAAATCAATGTGAACGTGGAATATGCTTTGCATCTATCAGTTAAAAAAAAGCATCATTTGTAGCAGAGATTATCTGTTGTCAAGCTGCTCGAGTCAATAAAGCATTCTGCTGCTGATCTTGTTCTGTTTGTGACCACTAGCAGCGATTATAAAACACGTCTTGCTCTCAGAATAACATGAATCGTTCATGATAAATCCGATGAGCAAGACAGTAAAGAGTCCAAGGTTTGTGTCACGGATCTGACCTCTACATCAGCATGTGCTTGACAAAAATCAAAGAGAAATGGTCATCTCTTATACGTATTAGATGGAGACGGGGGGATATCTCTCTCTCTCTCTCTCTCTCTCTCTCTCTCTCTCTCTCTCTCTGTCTGTCTGTGAGATGTTGTCTTGCCGATGGGCAATCGAGTAAGATCATTATTTTGGATCACAACAGGCCTGTCGGATCGCCTGAACATGGGAATTCATCGTCTTTCTTTCTTCACCTCTCTTGTATCATGCTCTTCATCGAGTTGCTTGACTGTAAGAAGAGCGTTAGAGAACGAGTCCTGCTGAAAACAGAGATCCAGGCGCATGCGGAGCTTCTTTTAATACCGTAGCGTTCCCTCGTTCCCTCCAGCACTGATGCACCGCATGCGTTCTGTCATCTGCAGTGTAAAGGGCAAAAGAATAGAAATAAGACATGGGCGAAACGAACTATCTACGTGTGGACGTGTCCCATCCAACTTTCATGTACATGTTTCCCTCTATAATGTCCTCTTGCAATGATTTCGATCAATGTAAAGTTATTTTTTAAAGCTTAGGTATTGCAATGGGTTCCATGCAATTCGAGCATTTTCTGCTTAAAGCTGAAATGTGCCATGTATAGTATAATATAATAATAGTAATTCTATAGTAATAATTCTTTTATATAGTGCTGCTTAAGCTTGAACTATCCATGTATAGAGGTTAGAGACGTGTCTCGACCAATATATACTTTAATTTACATTTTTCCAATATAAAATAATTTTTTTACAGCTTATATTGAATAACCATCCACGAATGGACGTTAGAGACGTATCTTGACCAGTTATGAATACTTTCATACACATTTTCCCCTTATAATGTCCACTTGCAATGATTTTAAACAGTCTAAAGTTATATTTTAATATATTGTATTGCATTGCATGCAATTTGAAAATATTTTCTGCTTAGATTAGAGCTGAAATTGATTGCTGTGTTTGATAACAGTCAAATTTTCAAGTCAAATTTATGCGTATAGTGCGTTTACAGAAAATATTGATGTTAATATTTCTAATATCTTAAACTCCTCATGCCTTACAGCTGCGTTTAGCAGATTAGATCTGTGTGATAATATAGTTTCCATTTCGTGATGATACAAGCAATCAAGCAGTTGAGATTTGCTATATATATAACTATACTGTGTGTTTGCGGATGATGCTTCTATACCCAACTTTATAGATCTGTGTGATAATATGGTTAATATTTTGTGCAATTAATCAAATATAGCAAATCTCAACTGCTTATATGATGTTTGGTAACGCTTCCTTTTACAGTCCTGTTACCCATGGACTTACTTTATAGTAATTATAATTACTGGGTTATAACCAGGTACTAACCCTGAACTTACCCCTAACCCATGTACTTACCTAATATTAGCCAGTACTTTCTAGGTAAGTACACTGTAAGTACACGTAAGTACTGTACTGTAAAAGGAAGCGTTACCTGATTTTTCTGTATATATGTAGGTGAACTTTATAGAGCTGCGTGAAAATGTAGTTTACATCATGCAACGATATAAACAAGACTTTTATTAGCGTGTCAAACGGTTGATCCTCCTCTGTCTGTTTTCTGCAGAGAAGCCTGCGTATACAATCAGTCATGTAGTTGAGTTTCCGTTCAGGCTGTGTGCAGTTCATGACTGTTCATATCAATCTTTATGCAGATTACTCTGCACACAAAACCATATCCTCAGATGAACTCGAATCATTTCCACACCTCAGCTCCTCCCGCGATGGAGAGATGGGGAAGAATAGTACCATCTGGACTTGTGGGAAATTAAAGAAAAACTGAAAGGGGCAAAAAACCCCTGGCAAGATCCCCGTGAGGAAGAGCGTGTGAGAGCGAGAGCGAGAGAGAGAGAGTTTGGCAGTCTGCTGTTGTCTGCCTGGATAAAGAAACGCTGAAGCCTCGAGGTCCTTCACTGACGGGCTCCAACGAGCACATGAGATCCTGCCAAACGTCTCGACTGTGACCCGCGGGCCGAGCCGATGCCCCTCTGAGCCAAACATGCCCCCCGCACCCCAAACACACTGCCTTTTAAACATTCATTCATTTACTGACTTTTATTTATGTACTTATTTGTTTTTTATTTATTAGTGGCGTTGCAGGAATAGCATCACCTTTGCTCATAGTCGGTGACTGAATTTTATTTAGAAAGCATAAACATCTATTGAAAAGTATTATTATCTCTTTTTTTAAATAATAATTTGATATATTTTAACTAATGTAGTGGCGTTTTCAGTAATAGCATCAATATCGCTATTCAAAGTATTACATTTCTAAATACTAACCTTTAATATTACAAGGGCAAACAACACTTATTTAGAAAGAACAGACGTCTTTTATGTACAGTATGTATTGCACTTTTATGCAAGTGTAGTGGTGTTTGAGGTCATAGCATCACTATCGCTAATAAAACTATTACATTTCTAAATGCTAAACTTGACTATCGCTGGGTTTTATTTATGTACTTTTTTTCTAAATGCTAAACTTGACTATCGCTGGGTTTTATTTATGTACTTTTTTTCTAAATGCTAAACTTGACTATCGCTGGGTTTTATTTATGTACTTATTTGGTTTTTCTTTATTAGTGTCGTTTGCAGGAATAGCATCACCTTTGCTCATAGTGGGTGACTATTTGGAAAGCATAAACATACATTGAAAAGAGTACAAGTATCTCTTTAAATTTATTATATTATATATTTTAACTTATGTAGTGGTGTTGCAGTAATAGCATCAATATCGCTATTAAAAGTATTACATTTCTAAACACTAACCTTTAATATTACAAGGGCAAACAACACTTTTATTTAGAAAGCGTAGACGTCTTTTATGTACGTATTGTCCACTGAAAAGACAGTATAATTGGCCCTCATTTATCAAAAGTGCGTACACCAAATTTCCAGCGTACACCTGGCGTACACCCAAAACCACGGTGACTTTGAAATTTATCAATATGGACGTTGGCGTACGGCACGCTCAAATCCTACGCCAGCTCAGGAGGTGGTGTACATGTACGCACGTTTTGAGTTAGTGCAGAAATGCGCAGAAAAATAATTCCTAACACCACAAAACGCACTGACAAACTAAAAGATATGATATATTATGACCCACAGTAAAACAAAAAAACAAAAACATAGTAATTATTTACTTCAGTGTTTATTTGTGTGCAACATGGACTTCAATGTTTAATTTGTGTGACTTTACCAAAGCATTTGATTTATAAGCGTATTCCTTCAGTTGCGAGCCTGTGCGCTTTACCCTGACGTTTCATGGTTAGGATCGGCAGCTGCGCACGGACTGAGTTCGGTAACGAAAGGCTTTCAATGACCAACAAATAATTCAGACTGACAAAATAATAAAAAATACATTCTTCTTCTTTTAAATAATAATAATAATACAAATAATAATAATGACATTCTTCTTCTAAATAACAATAAGCGTCATTAATAATAAAAATCATACTAATAATAAGAAGCATATTACAAATTGTCATGCAATTATTAATGTGAATGAATGGTACTCCACATCACATCATCATCATCACTATTGTACACACCAATACATGTAACGTGATTCGAAATTGAATGCTAATTCAGAAGACGTGCTGTAAAATATTGCATTGTGATAGGTCATTTCGGCTCCACGTCAGAGAAGTTTCTCTTCTTTGCCGTCTTCCGTGTGTCCATGGCGTAAAATGAGGGCGTGGGGGAAGCGGAGACTTGAATATATAGGGGCGTGTTATTCTAATGACGATCGTTTTTAGCCGCGGGATTTATCAAGGGCAGGTATTGCGTACACCTGGATTTCAAAGGTACGCACAGCTTCATAAATCAGGCGGTGAGAGGAGTGTAAGTATAATCTTACGCCAACATATACGCTTGTTTCTACGCAAGAATGATAAATGAGGGCCAGTATAATAATCTTTAAGAATAATTATTTTGTATTTTTAACCTTGGATTTGACTGCATTTTGTGTGCATTATTTATTGTCGTTCATTCTATGGATGCGGCCTGAACCCGTTCAACAGCAATACAAGTATTATTATTATTTATAAACAATGCATGGATTTTCATTTTTTTATCTTGAGTTTTGATCCTGCACCTGTTGGAGATCATTCAGATTTCCTTCTTTTGTGAATTATTATTTCCACCAAAATTCAAACGGCTGTTTGATCACATCTCTTGTGTGTGTGTAAATAAAACTTTTTTTTTTTTACCATAAATCTAGCAAAATGTTTGAAATACAGGAGAAAAAACTCTCTAAAATCAAGTTAATACACTACCATTCAAAAGTTTCTTTAAAAGTATCTTCTGCTCACCAAGGCCGTATTTATTTGATCAAAATTAGTCAAAATGTGATATATTATTACAATTGAAAACAGCTGTTTTCTATGTGAATATATAGTAAAGTGTAATTTATTCCTGTGATCAAAGCTGTATTTTCAGCATCATTACTCCAGTCTTCAGTGTCACATGATCCTTCAGAAATCACTCTGATATGATGATCTGATGCTCAAGAAACATTTATGATTATTATCAATGTTGGAAAAAGTTGTGCTGCTTCATATTCTGTTGATTTTTTTTTTCAGGATTCTTTGATGAATAGAAAGTTCAAAAGAACAGCAATACATAATAGAATCTTTTGTAACATTATGAGTGTCTTTTGATGATTTCATGCCGATTAAAAGTATTAGTTTCCTTAAATATCACTAACTAATATAGTAAAATGATGAAAAAATGCTTCTCAAGTAAATGCATCCTAAGGATGTTTAGATGTAGAGATTTGAAACTGTATTTGGATGTTTCAGGAGTTCCACCTGCTGTACGAGGAGGCGCGTTATTACCAGCTGTCTCCGATGACGAAGGAGCTGGAGCGCTGGAAGCAGGATCGGGAGCAGAGACGCCTGGCTCAACCCTGCGACTGCCTGGTGGTGCGCGTGACCCCTGACCTCGGCGAGCGCATCGCCCTCAGCGGCGAGAAGGTGCTCATCGAGGAGGTGTTCCCCGAGACCGGCGACGTCATGTGTAACTCGGTCAACGCTGGCTGGAACCAGGACCCCACACACGTCATCCGCTTCCCGCTGAACGGATACTGCAGACTGAACTCAGTGCAGGTAAACACATGTGTGTACTGGTGTGTACTGGTGTGCTGCTCGTATCCGCTCCAGACAGCATTTAAGCCCCGTTCACACTACAAGCGCAGGTCACCAGTGGCTGCGCTGGAGGGCGTTCCCACTACTGGTTGCCTAGTAATGTTTGTGAGTGACATTCACGGATGTTACTCTGTTAGACAACTAATACGTTTTCTTGCCGCTACAAACAAACATTTTGGAAGGAAAAGTCTAAATATAAATGGAATCGGTACATAAAATGCATAATATTAAAGGGGTCATATAATGCCATTTTTGTACAAGCTAATATGATTCTTTAGAGTCTAAATTAAAACTTTGTAATATACTTTAATTAAAAATTCTCATTAGTATTGTAATAAAACACTTATTTTACCTGGTCAAAAACAGCTCTGTTTTCAGCACGCCGTTTCAGTGCATATGCCTTTAAATGATCATGAGCTTTGCTGACTCCGCCCCTCTGTTCTGTGCGTACACCGTTTGTAACACAATAACCATAACGCGTTGTTCATTATAGACGAGGGATTATGAATTATATTGAGAACGTCGTACATAGAAAACATGCCGTAATGTACCCTGAGTGTAAACCTTAGACGCATTCATTGTGAAGCGTGCAGCTAGCGATTTGCAAAGATTAATATAAATATTAAAGGTTAATAAAACATAACACTCACTTCAGTTATTTTGGAGGTTCAGCAGGAACACGAATAGTTGGTACCGGTCCAGGAGCAGCTTCTTAGCAAATCCAGCTTTATACTGACCCTCGTTTATAAAGCAGTCTGCTGAGAAATGATTCGGCAAACATGAGAGCATTGACGTTGCTCGTGGGGAATATTCCCTTCGAAAACAAACTCAGCCACTGCGTCTTCAGCGGTTCGGATTTAGGAACATTAAAATGACTGTGTTCGTTATTACACCCAAGAACAGAACACCACAATCGCTTAGAGCCATTCTGCTCATAGACAGTGCTCCAGCATATCAACAATGACCGCGCCGGTCCGCGCAGACTATGATTGACAGCTCTCACGAGCGAGGGCGGGTCTGTGTTGAAACGCTGCTGTCAATCAACAATCGTGGGAGGGGCTTCCGAGCGTGTGACGTCACACGGTCGAACGGCTCGATTTGAGACAGGGGAAAACATATAAGGAGATTAAAACAAAACCACTGGATGGATTTTTATCATTATATGATGGTTGTGTACAGACACTGCCAACACACATTTCAGTACAATCAACTTGAAAAAGTGCATGTACCATTATATGACCCCTTTAAAGATGAACGAGAAACAGTGAGTGCTCTTTGCCATCGCGGCTATTTAACTGCAGCAAACGGGCAAATGCCGCTCTATCTGGGTTCCCAAAACCATTCAGGCACGGAGTCAGTACGGTGAACACCACTGTATGTACACGGAGATATATCATAAATTATAGGACAGTTTCTGACTGCTAAAATTAGCTTCTCGTTCAACTTGCCTCGGTCAGACTCAGCACTGAAGAGTGACGCGCTCCACTGACTTCTATGGAAGCTTGTTTCCGCCATCTTTTCTCAGAATTGTGAGATATAAACTCGCAATTGCGAGTCATCAGGCCAATTCTAAGGGGGAAAAAAGACTTTTTCCCCCTCAGAATAGTTTATATCTCACAATTCTGACTTTACAACACGCAATTCTGACTTTATATCTCGCAATTCTGACTTTATATCTCGCAATTCTGACTTTATATCTCGCAATTCTGACTTTATAAAACGCAATTCTGACTTTATATCGATCAATTCTGACTTTATATCGATCAATTCTGACTTTATAACACGCAATTGCGACTTTATATCAATCAATTCTGACTTTATATCTCGCAATTCTGACTTTATATCTTGCAATTCTGACTTTATATCTCGCAATTCTGACTTTATAACACGCAATTCTGACTTTATATCTCGCAATTGCGACTTTATAACACGCAATTGCGACTTTATATCAATCAATTCTGACTTTATATCGATCAATTCTGACTTTATATCTCGCAATTCTGACTTTATAACACGCAATTGCGACTTTATATCAATCAATTCTGACTTTATATCTCGCAATTCTGACTTTATATCTTGCAATTCTGACGTTTTTATATCGCAATTCTGACTTTATAACACGCAATTCTGACTTTATATCTCGCAATTGCGACTTTATAACACGCAATTCTGACTTTATATCTCGCAATTCTGACTTTATATCACGCAATTCTGACTTTATAACACGCAATTGCGACTTTATAACACGCAATTCTGACTTTATATCTCGCAATTGCGACTTTATAACACGCAATTCTGACTTTATATCTCGCAATTCTGACTTTATAACACGCAATTGCGACTTTATAACACGCAATTCTGACTTTATATCTCGCAATTCTGACTTTATAACACGCAATTCTGACTTTATATCTCGCAATTCTGACTTTATATCTCACAATTGCGACTTTATAACACGCAATTCTGACTTTATATCGCGCAATTCTGACTTTATATCTCGCAATTGCGACTTTATAACACGCAATTCTGACTTTATAACACGCAATTCTGACTTTATATCAATCAATTCTGACTTTATATCAATCAATTCTGACTTTATATCTCGCAATTCTGACTTTATATCTCGCAATTCTGACTTTATAACACGCAATTCTGACTTTATATCAATCAATTCTGACTTTATATCTCGCAATTCTGACTTTACAACATGCAAATGCGACTTTATATCAATCAATAATGACTTTATATCTGGCAATTCTGACTTTATAACACGCAATTCTTACTTTATATCTCGCAATTCTTACTTTATATCTCGCAATTCTGACTTTATAACACGCAATTCTGACTTTATATCAATCAATTCTGACTTTATATCAATCAATTCTGACTTTATAACACGCAATTGCGACTTTATATCAATCAATTCTGACTTTATATCTCGCAATTCTTACTTTATATCTCGCAATTCTGACTTTATATCTCGCAATTCTGACTTTATAACACGCAATTCTGACTTTATATCAATTAATTCTGACTTTATATCTCACAATTCTTACTTTATATCTCGCAATTCTGACTTTATATCTGGCAATTCTGACTTTATATCAATCAATTCTGACTTTATAACACGCAATTGCGACTTTACATCAATCAATTCTGACTTTATATCTCGCAATTCTTACTTTATATCTCGCAATTCTGACTTTATATCTCGCAATTCTGACTTTATAACACGCAATTCTGACTTTATATCAATCAATTCTGACTTTATATCAATCAATTCTGACTTTATATCAATCAATTCTGACTTTATATCTCGCAATTCTGACTTTATATCAATTAATTCTGACTTTATATCTCACAATTCTTACTTTATATCTCGCAATTCTGACTTTATATCTCACAATTCTGACTTTATATCTCGCAATTCTGACTTTATATCAATTAATTCTGACTTTATATCTCACAATTCTTACTTTATATCTCGCAATTCTGACTTTATATCTCGCAATTCTGACTTTATAACACGCAATTCTGACTTTATATCAATCAATTCTGACTTTATATCAATCAATTCTGACTTTATATCTCCCAATTCTGACTTTATATCTCGCAATTCTGACTTTATATCTCGCAATTCTGACTTTATAACACGCAATTGCGACTTTATATCTCGCAATTCTGACTTTATATCTCGCAATTCTGACTTTATATCACGCAATTCTGACTTTACATCTCGCAATGATACAAAACTCGCAATTGTGAGAAAAAAAGTCAGAATTGTGAGACAAAAAGTCGCAATTACCTTTTTTATTTTTCATTCAGTGGTGGAAACAAGCTTCCATAGACTTCACTCCTATTGGTTGTCGCTCCCGAAAGTCGCTCTTCATTTGCATAAAGTTAAACAGATCTCAACTTTGTCGCGTCGCCAGACACGCCCCATCCGGTCGCTGTCGCGCGCGTCGCCGGAAATCGCCCGCTCCCCATTGAAATGAATGGTATCGTGTCGCTGTGTCACTTGTAGTGTGAACGAGGCTTTATTCCTGCATGAGGAACGTCACGTTTCAGCCGCTTAGTCTTTACCAGGGGTGTGTTTCCCCTACACCGCCGTAACTCATGCTTCACTATCACAGTACGACGCATCGTTGAAGAAATCAGCTAGCTAGTCACGACTGTTTCCCGAAACCGTATTGTCGCAAATTGGTCGTTCAACTACGTTGGTTAATGATGTCACGCACTTGCTGGAGTAATAACTACTTTTAATGAATCTGTTTGAGATCGAATTAACGCTAGATGTTTTGCTATAAATTACAGACATGCATCTGGTACACCCCTTCAAGTAAAGTGTTACCTTTAAATAGGAATATTTCTATTTTTCTCAGTTATTTCGCTTTATTTCCAGATTCAATCATAGGCTCGTTCTTACACACTAGAGCTCAAACACACATGCGCACTCTTCAAAATCGGTGCTTTAAATATCTTGACAGACTCAAAGATGTAAAACACATTTGTATGTATACTAAATAAAAGACTTGTAATGAATGTCCGCTTGCTTATTTTGCTCAAGATCAGGATTTATTCAGTCACATGTCGTGCAATCTAGAAACTCTGCTTCTATCCGCAGCTCGAGATCTGTCGCTTACACACACACACACCTCTGCGATGCTGTTTGCGAGTGTTCGGTGGAACGATGGTTTCGGGAAACACAACTCGTTGAACTGATGATAACGACAGAACTTGCGACCGTAGTTGGCTAACGATGCTTTCGGGAAACACACCCCAGGCCGGATTTAAGACAATCAGTGTCAATGCTGAAATAAATAAGTTCATCATCACTAGATGTGTGGCTGACACTAGTCCTGCCTATCTAGACTGCGTTTTTCGGCATCACAGGTTTAGCCCTGACATGAAGATTGATATCAAAAAATAGCAAAATATCTAATTTAACCAAAATGTGCATTACCATTCAAAAGTTTGAGGTCAGTAAAGAAGTCTCTTCTGCTCACCAAAGCTGCATTTATTTGATCAAAAATACAGTAAAAACAGTGAAAAATTATTAGAATTTAAAATAGCTGTTTTCTATGTGAATATATAGTAAAGTGTAATTTATTCCTGTGATCAAAGCTGAATTTTCAGCATCATTACTCCAGTCTTCAGTGTCACATGATCCTTCAGAAATCACTCTGATATGATGATTGATTTGATGCTTAAAAAACAATTCTGATTATCATTTTCATGTTGAAAACAGTTTTTGCTGCTTCAGATTTTTGTGAAAACCAATATAGGACGAAATCACGAAATCCAGTCATAAAAACTCAGAGGTCTTCATGGCAACCCGTCAAAATAAAAGTTTGGTTTAACTTGAAGAATTTGTGACAGAAATATATTACCGTTGTACTGTAGAATTTAGCTACATCTCAATGTAATAATAATACTTATTAAAACTGATTTTTTTTAATGGAATTATCAAAAAGTTTAATTTCATATGGTTAAAAGATAAATCAAATTAATGTTTTGTTAAAATACACAAGAATTTCTGATTTGTTTTTTAAATTATTAAAATTGTTGTTTTTATGAATTCAATTCATTAGACATGCTTTTTGATCATTAACATTTAATTAACCCATTAAAATTGTATTCAGAAAACGTACAACAGAAAACACAAAATTTGGTTAAAAAAAATAAAACTAAATTTAAAGGGATAGTTCACCCAAAAATGAAAACTAGCCTATGATTTCCTCACCCTCTAGTCATCCTCAGTGTATATGACGAATATAGTCGTTATATCCCTTAACTGTCCCTTTAAGGGGGGAAAAATATATTTCATAGGCCTGAAATGTGAGGTTTATCATTTTTATAATAAACTTTTTTTTTTTTGTCAAAACTGTACACGTCAATAAAACCAATATTTTTTGTTCGTTTAAAATCCGGCCATCAATTATAATGTTATTATTCTAATGTCTATGCAAACAAAACGAGCTCATTTTATTGTTATTTTATGTTGTTTGTTGGTTTTTGACAACTTGATTTCACTGTACTTTCTGAACATTTCCAGCACATTTGAACAATACCGTGATAATATTGATAACCGTGATCATTTCGGTTACTATAACCAATATTTTCATGCATTTCATCTCTATGATATATGTTAATGAGATTTGAGGCTCAACCTGTATTTGAACTAACCCGAACACACACACACACACACACACACACCTCGACAGCGCCCCCTCAGGCTCGAGTAAAACACGCAACAAAACGCCTTTTTATGTGCAGCCATAATTCTTCACTCCCTCAAAAAACAAAAGGCAAGAGCGAGAAGAAAAGAAAGGCTAGAAAATGAAATGCATAATTTACACGTTTCTCCTTTTTAAGACACAGCTCTTCCCTTTTAAAAAAGACTCCAACGTAACAACGCCCAGAGCGGTTGAAATACACGTATTGCATTTTTTAATACCATACTTACACTTTCTCAAACAGCCTCAACCCCTTTATGCTTCTTTTATAGATTTCTAAATGGCTTGCAATATAATTAATTGGCTGCATCAACTAACACAACAGTTTCTGTGCGTTTCAGTCAGTCTCCGTCTGCCCTCTCTTTGTTTGCTCGCTCAAGCTCTATTTCTTTTCTAAAACGAGTTGATTTCTGTGAAGTGACTGAAGCTCCTTTCTCTGTTTCTTGCTGAAGCTGCTATCTTTTAAACAGAACTGTTCACACACACACACACACACACACACACACACAGAGAGAGGCCACGAGAGAGACTCGACTGCTGCTAAAGCCAATGCGGTAACACTTTACTTGAAGGGGTGTACATAAGACTGACATGACACTTTCATAACCATGACATGACATATGTCATGAATATGAAGGAGGGTTTATGCATGTTTATGACAACTGTCATTAAGTGTCTTTCGCTCAATAATGACATTTTGAATGCAAATATGACATTGTTTAAGATGTCTTTGTTATGACACCTTGACATAAACCATAACATCATAACCTGTCAGTGTCTTTGTCATGACAACTTGACATTAAATTAAGTTAAACTGTCATGTGGTTGGTTTTGACATTGGCTGTCATAATGCCATTATAACTGTGTCATGAATATTTTTCGTGACCTCAACTACAGTGGTACAAATTGAATTTGTCATTAAACAGTTATAATGGCCTTATGACAGCCAATGTCAAAACCAACCACATGACAGTTTAATGTAATATTAACCAATAAAGCTAAGTGCTTTCTTAAGTTTGATAATTAATCTGCTATGTCATGTTTATGACAGGTTGTGTTGTCTTAGTAATGTCAAGTTGTCATGACAAAGACACTGACAGGTTATGATGTATTGGTTTATGTCAAGGTGTCATAACAAAGACATTTCAAACAATGTCATATTTGCATTAAAAATTTCATAATTGAGCGAATGACACTTAATGACAGTTGTCATAAACATGCATAAAACTTCCTTCATATTCATAACATGTGTCATGTCATGGTTATGAAGGTGTCATGTTAGTCTTATGCACACCCCTTCAAGTAAAGTGTTACCTTTACATGTTTTTAAAACGTGTTTTCTTGGTTATGCAACTGTCATATTAAGTGAACATTCCATTTTGCGAACATTATGAGATTGTTACTTTTGAATGTTCTCTGAACATTCTAAAACTAGTTACATTTAAAAAAGGCTTCAGTGAATGATGGATAGAGAACGGTTTTGTGTCAACGTTTGGAAACATTACTTTGAACGAACGTTAACGTTACTGGAAGAAGGTTTGTCTTAACGTTGAGGAAGTTCCCTGTTAGCTGGGATCGGGAATAATTGTGATCTTGTGGAAATGTATTCTGATTGCTTTAGTGCTGAGGGACGCATGTCGCGCTGCTTTAGGTTTCAGGGACATGAGATACAATAATGCGTTATACACACTCTGCTGTCTTTAAAGTGCTGTCTATGTAGGCGGCACACTGGGGTTTGACACAGAGTCCGCTCGACTTCTTAATGCATTGCAAAAATCATATTCATCATTAGTATTGTTGTCTCGTTTTCCAGTAAAACATTTTTTTAAACATTATTAAAGCAAATAATACTGCTTAAGGAGCCCGTCTATAAGAGTGAAAATGAGGATTTCT
>NW_026606838.1:245000-290000 GCF_029890125.1 Rhinichthys klamathensis goyatoka
GAAATAGGAAACACTGATGGAGCGAGCCAGAACATTAAGCATATCGTTAAACAGTTGAAAGTTTTATAAGCTCTCTAATGCTTGAATCAAAAGAGTTCTGAGCTAAACACAAAGAGTTGTGTGTGTGTGTGTGTGTGTGTCACGAAGAAAATGTAAGGATCCTGAGGCAAACCATTGGAAGATGAAGACATATGATTGTGTCTAGAGGAAATCCATAGCGTTCATAACATACGTTTGCACTTAAATGCATCTCAGACGCCGTGTGTTTAAAGATTCAGTGGAAATAGACTCAAGTTTGAGAGTGCTGACAGAATGAGGGTAACTAACTATGGTGCATTAATTTTTAAACCATCTTTGTGAATGAATAATCGTTATTCATTAGCCCAGTTTATCAGGTTTTCCGATTGTTTGAAGTTGTCCGTTTTCTGTTTTTGACGTCAAAATGTTGTGAGATGCGGGATCGCGCGAGTCAAGGACGGATACGTTGGGAAGTTCATCACACGCAGCACACTGGACTACAGTAAATTACAGTAAACTACAGTTAAACTACACTAAACTGCAGTAAAACTACAGAAAAACTAAACTACAGTAAAACTACAGTAAAACTACAGAAAAACTACAGTAGACTACAGTTAAACTACAGTTAAACGACAGTAAACTACAGTAAAACTACAGTAAACTACAGAAAAACTACAGTAAAACTACAGTAAACTAGTACAGAAAAACTACAGTAAACTACAGAAAAACTACAGTTAAACGACAGTAAACTACAGTAAAACTACAGTAAACTACAGTAAAACTACAGTAAACTACAGAAAAACTACAGTAAAACTACAGTAAACTAGTACAGAAAAACTACAGTAAACTACAGGAAACTAACAAACAAATACACACTTCACACACTTTCCCTGTCTGTCTGAAAAAAGATAGTATTTGCAAATATAATCGATTGATTGCCATCAGAGGTGGGTAGTAACGAAGTACATTTACTTCGTTACATTTACTTGAGTAGTTTTTTGGAAATGTTTTACTTTTAAGAGTAGATTTAATTGTGGGTACTTTTACTTTAACTCGAGTACATTTCTAATGAAAAAACTGTACTTTTACTTCGTTACGTTGGGCGACGTTCCTCTCGTTACTTTATTTTAATGCAATATGTTGTAAAAAGCGTAGTTTATTCTAAGCGCGCGCTCTCTCTTTTTTCTGGGCATGAGCGATGCTCAATTCACAAATGAATCACTCTTTTGAGTCGATTCTGTTCAAAGACGTCATCAAACAAGTTGGGCAGATCTGTCTAAATCGGTTCGCGAATCAGTTTGAATGATCTGTTCAGTTTCCTGCACGCACTGAATCGTCTCGGAGTCGTAACATGAAGATTTAAGAACATCAAGAGCGTTGTATGAAGTGGCTGTCCACAGTCAGTACAGTCTAGAAAGTAAATCTGCAAATGCATCATATTTTTTGCCAGCGATGAAGATCTTTATTAGTTGAACATCTTCGTATGTTACGTAAGCTGTCTGTGAATGAAGATCCACACGACGATACATTCGATTTCATTCAGGTAATACATTTTACAACCAAACAGATTATTACGCCATATAGCACTACTACAAAGTATGACATTACCCTTTTTTTTGGACATATACATTACTTTATAGTTATACATTAAATAAGCTACCATCGTCCAGTTTATGAATGTGTGTACACACACAATGTGTGTATTGCGCAGTGGCGTGCGAACTCGACTTGAAAACGAATGCCGTTGCCTGCCTTATTAGACACAGTTAACCAGTTTAAAGATGCTTTCATAAATATAGCCTACATTTAAATACATTTTGGAGAACAGACAGAAGAATATCCTTGCATTTGATCGTTGTTTGTGTTGGGCATGACATGACTGCCATCCCTTTACATTTGAATGCAAAACTCCATAGAGTCACTTTATTCCGACATCGTCTAATAATCCAAATGTAGTTGTATAAGTTATTATACTATTATACAAACCAAAGGACAGGCAATGGTTTTCGGGCTATAGATATAATATGCAGATAAAAAAAAAAATTTAAATGAAAAAATATCTAAATAATATCATGTTATATATATATATATATATATATATATAGGCCTATGTGATCCAAAGTAGTAACTAACTACTTGAGTAGTTTTTTCATTGGATACTTTTTTACTCTTACTCAAGTAACTTTTCAGATTATTACTTTTACTTTTACTTTGAGTAAATATTTCTATAAGTACTTGTACTTTTACTTGAGTACAGTTTTTGGATACTCTACCCACCTCTGATTGCCATATAGCAAATTCTTTTAAGCCAGCTTGTAATGCGCTCTTTAACCGAGTGGATTTAACCCTTCTATTGTCCAAACAGTTTAAACGTTACCCATATGTATATATATAATGAAATCTAAAAAAAATCATATTAAATTTTATATACAGTAATTGTCTATATATGTATATGTACAGTAGTGGCTAAAAGTGATGTCCTGCCTAGTATAATTGACATATTCACCCTTTATTTAAATATTATACAGTGTATATGTAAAAATAATTTTTAGTAAGCATATTGTGTTGTTTTATTCGTGATGATAACGCAATGAAACATGCCGAATTGTGCCAACATAATTTTTGGCCAGGCTGTCATACAAAGAAATTATGAACTAGTGCAAAAACAAGAGAGAACCGACAAAATATTAATAACTGATTATGTTGTAGTCAATGTATGCTTTTTGTTTTTCTATGCATTTTTTTTGCATGTAGCTGTAGTTTGCCTTTTTTGCCAAATAATGTCATCAGATAAACACCTTAACCAAGTTTAGTGTTTTGTTTTTGTCTCATATTTTGATGGTTTGATTGAACTTGAATTTGATTGAAATCAAACATCACTTTTGCCCACTACTATACTACATATATGACCCATAAATATAACCTACTGACCCCAAACTTTTAAACACTAGTGTGCATATACAGTGAAATATATCATTCAAAATTAAAACGTGATTTTTAGATGATGAACCTTTTCTTTAAGTTTGAAGAATCATAAAACTGACGATTTTCTTAAGGCAATAGGAGGGTTATGTCTTTTTTTTATTCAACCACATGTGTACACGTTTTGTATACATTTTTGCTATTTTTAATGATTGTTTTTATGATGTATGTCTGTTGCTGGCCTCAAGTCCAGTGTAGACACGGGTCATCATCATCTTCATCACCACAGCACTGATCTGGGTCGAGGACACTTCATCTGATCATCCTGATCAAAGACACACAGAAGAACAAACTCCAGTCTGTGTGTGTGTGTGTGACTCACACATGCTGTTTCTTCTCAACCCAAACGTCTTGATCAAAAACAAACACCTCATTCTGCTTTGTCCATCTAAAGTCTAGTTTAAACTCCTGAAAGTGTTCATTAACACAGTCGTCTGATTAAGTGTCCACTACTTCTGCAGATCTGACCCAGATCTGGTCCAGTTCTGTCACAAAGGGAATGACCAACCAGCCCTTTCATGTGTGTGTGTGTGTGTGTGTGTGAGAGAGAGAGCAATCCCAGCATGCATTCCCAGGACAGTGCATTTACAAACCCAGAACACACAGAGCGCTCAGATCATGTGGATTCAAAAGAGTGAATCCCGGTGCGGATAAAACAATGTATGCTGTCGATCCATGACATGATGATCAAAGTTTGCGTAACAGAAGTCGTGCTTTTCAGATGATGCATATTTACGTTGATTCCTTTACATGTTGTTGTAATGCATTCAGGACACGGGTGACACACTTCATCAGGCCTAAACGCTGGTACTATGTACAGTTATTTGAATATTAAAACAGTTTCTCTTTGTAAACAGACCCAAAAAAAAACCATCCTGACACCGCTTTAATACTAGAAGACTGACGGATTAAACATGAGCAAAGCAATATGATATGTACATACAAATGCTGGCAAAAGAAAATCCTCAACATTTCAAAACGTCTACCAAGGTGAAAATTGTCATTATTTAATGTATTAATAATTAGACTGTGGTATTAAAGGGCATGTGTTTATTTACAGTGTCTTCTTTTTTATTTACTTGCATATTTGCTATAATAAAAAAGGCGTAATATTCACCTGACAGTTGTTTGTGCTTTTCATCCTCTTCTATAAATCAGCAAATAATATTGATAAATGGCTGATAGACTTCTGATTATTCCTGATTTGTAGTTGTCAGCCGTCGAAATATTTGATATATTCTTTTTAAATATTTTATATTTAAAAGAAAATAAACAACTAAACTCTAAACTTGGTTAAGGAGTATATCTGATCAAATTATTTGGCAAAAAAATGCATAGAAAAACAAGCTGACAGGAAAAAGCATGCATTGAATACAACATAATCGGTTATTAATATTTTGTCGGTTCTCGTGTGTTCATCATTTCTTTGTATGACAGCCTGGACAAAAATGATTTCAGCACAATTCTGCATGTTTCATTGCATTATTATCACAAATAAAACTATAATAAAATAAAACCTTTTGTTGTCAGATGCTATAATAACCTTAACCAAGTTTAGTGTTTTATTCTTCCATCTTATTTAAAATATTTCTCTCATATTTTTGATCATTTATTCAAACTTGCATGGTCATTAAAAACAAAAATCCCTCCCGGACGTCACTCATGTAACTACTGTATGTAAATTGTTCATACATTTTTTTATATATATAAATACAATTTATAAAATAAAATAAAAAAGAAGAAATGTACAGCATTTATTTTATAAAAAGTTATTAAATATTTATGTGACTGACATCAATAACTTAATATAGCTATCTGTCAAACAAACAGGAAAATACACTGTTTAAAAAAGTTTCTCTTCCTCAGCATTTTTGTCTTGTTTTCCAGTAAAAATATCGAAACTTGAATCAAGATACATTTACTGGAGAAGCAAAATGAAGATATTAAGAAAAAAAATCTAAAATCTGCTGATGGCGTCAGAAATATATATATATATACATAAAATAAATCAAATGTATAGCATTTATATCATAAAAGTTATGAAACGGTGAGCCACACACATGTAAACAACATTTTTAAGTTTAGTAAACAGCTTATTTATTCCTTTACAAAATAGGTACAAATACAGAAGTATGTTCACACAAACAGAAATATTTCAGGATATGTACAGAATTTACCAAAAATAAGATAGTTCTAATAAACACAAGGTCTTGTAAACAATATATACAAATCATCCATAGATCAAAACATTAAATTCCAGCTGTGCACATAATACAATATGAAGAGAGATCTAATAATATTTTGGCTACAAAGCGTAAGTCATAGAAAGAGCCTCCAGCAGAAAACAGAAATCAGGAGATTAATAAAGTCGTTTTATACGACCCAACAAATACATTTGTGCTTGTTTCGCATCGGACTGTCGGGGAATGAACCGTATTGCAAATGATAAAATATAAATAGGTACAAAACGAAGTTTCCCTTTTCGAGTTTGGGCTGGACGTTGGAAACACTGAAGACATAAAAACGAACGAAACTAAAACCTTCAGCGCGTGTTCAGTTTCAGACACACACACACACACACACACACACACACTGTGACAGGATTCATGATGCATAGAAGAGCGAGAGGGTCCAGAAGAAGAGAGGTCACAGAGCTTGACCTCTCCTGACATCATGTACGGCGAACCCTCACAAACTTAATGCTTACAGGACTCGTATTCTTCATCATAACATCGGACATCAATAACTCAAAATAGCTGTCTGTTATAATATTAATCAGGCACACTGAAAGGAATTACACTGCAAAACAAATGATGTTCTTCCTTTGCATTTCTGTCTTGTTTTCCAGTAGATATCTAAACATGCTTGAATCAAGATACACTTACTTTTTAAAAGCAAAATGGCTTAAGATATTACGTTTTATTTTCTGAAAAATGTATCGACATAAAAAAAAAAAGTTAACGTTATTCAACGCATTAACTAACATGAGCGATATATTTGTCGCAGTATTGATTAATCTTTGTTAATGTTAGATAATAAAACAACTGTTAATTGTTCGTTTATGTCAGCTCAGGCCCATAAAATAATATTAACAGATACAAGTTTTGTTCAAAATGTTGCTGAGGGACCACAATGGAAATAATACTTATGTATTTTATTTTAATGTATGACACAGTTTCATACTGTTTCATATTTTTATATTTAAGTGGTCATATAAAATAAATCAATCAATCAATCAATGCTTTTGTATGAAACTTACCTACATTTAATTATTGATAAAAAAAGAACGCATGAAGCTAGGATGAAATGTTTTTTTTTTTTCTTTAAATTATAATGAGTTCTTTCTTTAAAAGCTTTTTCGAGTTCTTACTTTCTTTCTTTTTGATATATTGTAGGTTCAGATATTCATAAAACAACATTCTGGGGGCCCTAAAACTTTTGTGAAATTGATTTTTTTTTTAAATACACGTTGTTAATACAGTTCTTTCAGAAAATAAAACGTAATATTTTCAGTCATTTTGCTTCTCAAGCAAATGTATCTTGATGTAAGAATGTTTAGATATTGTAAATCATTTTTTTTGCAGTGAAATTGCTGAGAGATTAAACACACTAAACAGGAGAATCGGCAGTGAAATCCAGTTTTACACGACAAAAATGAAAACATGAAATCAAAATGAAGCGCTAATACTTTCATAATACATGCTCCTGGTCTTCTTGTAATGATTCATCAGCGCGCGTTAGTCCAAAGGAAAAGTGTTTGTCTTCATAATGTAGTGCTGCTTTAAAAGGATAGTTCACCCCAAAATGAAAACTGTCAGTAATTACTCTCCCTCATGTTGTTCAACCCCGTAAGACTTGCGTTCATTCGTCTTTCATTCAGCGCAGCGCTTCTGGGTTGTACGTCACACGCAGGCTCACTATTGGCCGACGCTGGTCATGTGTGTGATGATGCGTGTGACGTACAACCCAGAAGCGCTGCGCTGTTACACTACGACAACTCACTCGAGGCCCACAGAGAAGGAAATGAAGAGTTGAATAAAGTCATTATTTTTGTTTGTTTTTTGCGCACAAAAAGTATTCTCGTCGCTTGATAAACTTAAAGGTACAATATGCAGGATTTTTGCAGTAAAATATCCAAAAACCACTAGGCCAATGTTATATATTTTGTTTAGTTGATTACTTACAATATCCCAAATGTTTCCAACTATTTGTAAATCGTGAGAAAAATGCGATTTTAACCAAGGAAACGGGGCGTGTGAGCAGGGGTGAGGAGTCGCCAGTCAATGACGTCGTCATATCCGCGTTACCCTCGGTTCCCGCTCGTACTGCCATTGTAACCATGGCGACAGACGTTGACAACTGGGTTATGCCCGTTATGCCCATAAATATCCATAATAAAGGCTAGATGTCTCGTCCGCGCTGCTGGCCAATGGAGGTCGACGTCCGCACTGGCGGCCATCTTGCCACAGGCAGCTCGCTCACTCTAACATTGTGTTTTAATGGTGCATGTACTTTTTAAATAACCATAACTTGCTCAATTTTCTACCGATTTTCAAACGGTTTGGTTTGTCATAAACGTCAGAGATGTAGTTATGACACTGCATACTTATGAATAATAAGTGTATAAATAAATAATCATCCAGAATTATAGCCATGTTAATAACGTTTGTAAGAAACCAAACCGTTTGTAAATCCGTCAAGATTTCAACGAGAGTATTTGTGTTCGTGCTGATCACTCATCTTACATCAGGCACCACAGAGCCCGCCAGAAAGCTTGCCTGTGACAAGATGGCCGCCGGTGATGACGATAGAGACTCCGTCGTAAGACATCTAGCCTTTATTATGGATATCTATGGTTATGCCTAGCAGGACGCTCCCGCTGTTGTTGTTTTGTTCATACATTATAGACCATGGCAAGCAGACTTTGAGACAAAAAGAGGACTAAAACGAAGATCAACATCTTTCGAGATGCCGAGAGCTCCTTCAACTTGACAGAGACGCGAGTGTTGCATGTACTTTATTAGACAGGTGAGCAAATGTACATAAAACTAATCAATGTTATGTAGTTCCAACATGATGAAATGTTAGAATATGATCTGTATGTTATTCTCTAATGTTAATCTAGCTTAGTCTCATACAGCCGACAAACAACCAAACTAACAACATTCAACACACTCAAATGCCGTTTAGTGTGATAGTGTAACTGTTAGAGCAAGTGAAGCAGCGCTGCGTTACCTCAAGTTTCATTCGTCTAATAAACTGACCTGTGTGAGTATTAATTCAGCACTTGCGTGTAGTTCGGTAGAATGAAATGTCCTTATTCCTTTATATCCGCGGGACTCGCGTTGTGTGTGGCGCTGGTATACGTCTAGCAATCGCGCCATGCTTCACACCACAGTCATGTTAAAAACATCACTGTATTCACTCATCCATTAAAGATCCATCAGCTTGACGACAAGATCCATAATTCCGCTTAATGCGTAATATAGGTCATTAATATACGCCTTTGTTATTGTAAGAGGTTAGCGACCCCTGGTGGCGAAAAAACCTACATATTGTACCTTTAAGGTTGAGCCGCTGTAGTCACTCGGACTATTTTAACGATGTCTCTTTAATAACTTTTCTGGGCCGGCGAGTTTCAATCCCTTAGAAGCCTATGGAGGAGTGATCCAGCTCTCAGATTTAATCACAAATATCTTAATTTGTGTCTCGAAGATGAACGAAAGTCTTACGGGGTTGAACAACATGAGGGAGAGTAATTACTGACAGAGTTTTCATTTTTGGGGGAACTATCCCTTTAAGACGGAGTGATTGACGAGATGAGAAACGTTCTTGTTGACTATCGCGTTTGATTCAGAAACCCTCACATCTCAGAGGTCAAACGTGTGTTTGCGTGTTGGTATTGCTATAGCTCGGCTCTGCTGGCCTGGTCTGGGATTCTCCTCACGGACACACGTTACAGTCACACACATCGACAGACAGAAGCATCATGATCGGGATTCAGGAGGAACCGCTCATTCCTCAATACAGACTTGAGTTTAAAAGCGTAATTTTTGTTGCTGAAAAATCATGTGGACGTCATTTATACATGCTTTTAAAAACAATATTCATCAAAAAGTCTATTTACATTAAAGTCTCACTGATAAAGTTTTCGAAAAAGAGTTTTAGTCGCTTTTTATGGGGTGTTTAATACTGTGATTGTGCTGCAAAAAGATTCCTCCTCAGTGTTTCTGTCTTGTTTTCTAGTAGGCTACAATATCTAAACATTCTTACATTAAGACGCATTTACTGGACAAATTTATCAAACTGTGTTTATGCTTGAAACAAGAACTAATATCTGCCAATAAGGTCTGAAAAATGATCTCAATTCAAAAGGGAAAACTGGATTATTTTTCTGACACCACTGGCAGATATTAGTTCTTGTTTTAGGCATAAACTCACCTAATTTTAATAAGATATTAAGTGTTGTTTTCTGAGAAAAATAACATTTGAAAAAAAAAATCTTCCAAAGTAAATTTATCTTGATTTGAGATATTTGTAGATATTTGCACTGGAAAACAAGACAAAAATACTAAGTAAATAATTGTTTGCCATGTGGTTGTACACTGATGATGATGATGATGATGATGATGTTTGGGAACGTCTGCATAAGGTTTAAAGAACAAAATTTCTTTTACAGAAAAGTACATTGATCACTTCAAGGCGTTTGGTCTCAAAGATCGTTCACTGTAAGCGCTCTGTGTTGAATATACAGCAGAATGACATCAGCACTGCAAAAACACCACCTTCATCAGGATTGACCTCATTTTACACTAAAAAATGAAATATTACGATGTTCTAAGCATAACCAAACGAACTGTAGTGAAGCTGAAAAAGTAAAGTCAATATAAAATCAAAATTGACGATTCTTATTTTATTATGGAATAATGCGGTATTAATGATAAATTACTTATCAGTGCACATCATTATTGTTTTAAAATCATGTGCATTCTTGAATCAAAATTAGCGACATCTCTTCTCTTCTCTGATGATGTGGGCGGGGCTATAAGCTGTCACTCACATCAGATCCACCAATAGCAAACCACAACCATCCAATCAATTCCCCACAGACAAAATCAAGCCCCGCCCACATTTGTTCCTCACAACAGGGGAAAAAAAGTCGAGCTTCCATTTTTAATGTTGTGTTTAACAACTTAATTGCTAATAGGGGATGGCTTACTTCAAGACATTCTCTTTTGTTTTACGCCTAAACTTTTTGTTTTTAGAATATTTTTATTTCTGGGAAAACTAAATAAAAATACTGATAAAGAAAGTGATGATATTTGCAGTTTCAGATTCATTCATACACAAAAACCAAACAAACAAACAACAAACAAACGCTCCTCGGCTCAAAGCCAGAGAGACAAGCCTTAAAATTCACTATCATAAATACAATTTACCTAATAAAGTTAAGGAGAAAACAGGAAACGTGAAGCACATCTTAGTTGTTTCTCTTTTTTTTTCAAACCTTTGTGTATGAAAAGCAACGCTGAGATCACGGACACTGATGGGGCTGAAGGCACGTCGCAGGGCTGAGAAGGAAGTGTTGGTCTGTAGTGTGCAGAGCTCAGTTAGTGTACACTACTTCAGGAGAGCTCGATACAGAAGGAGAGATCTGCTGGTCTCTCGCTCCTGCTCCATGTAGAAGATGAAGTCCCTGAGATTGACACGTGTGATTCTCTGTCGGGAATACTGTCGTGACGAGCCGGAGGAGGCCGACGATCCGGCCGGAGAACCCGCCGAACTCCCCGACACCTGAGGAGAACACAACACAGATCTCGTATTAAACACACAGGCACGCTAGATCAGGGGCCGGTTTCACAAAGCTATTTTAGACCGGTCTATAGTGTTAGACAAGTCTAAAATGTGCTCATAGACTAGTCTAATGCGAGTTAGACTGTTTCACAAAAATAAAGACTGACTTAAAGGGATACTCCACTTTTTTTGGAAATAGGCTCATTTTACAACTCCCCCAGAGTTAAACTGTTGAGTTTTACCATTCAGCCGATCTCCAGTTCTGGCGGTACCACTTTTAGCATAGCTTAGCATACATCATTGAAGTGGACAAGACCATTAGCATTTCAAAAAAAAAAAAAAAAAAATGACCAAAGAGTTTCGAGAAATAATCAAGAAACTTTACTGCCGTACCATGAGAGCAGCAGGCGTAATGATATGACGCAGCGCCTGAAAATAGTTCCGTTGTGTTGACGGAAGGTGGCCTATTTTCAGGCGCTGCGTCATATCATTACGCCTGCTGCACTCATGTTACGGCAGTAAAGTTTCTTGATTATTACGCAGGAATGAGAGTATAGTTCCTAGCCATATCAGCCTAGAAAATCGCAACTTTACATTTTCCGTCGGTCTTAGTGCATGATGTAACTACAGAAGAGTCAACTTTTAAATAGGAAAAATATCTAAAGTCTTTGGTCATTTTTTTTTTTTTAGAAATGCTAATGGTCTTGTCCACTTCAATGATGTATGCTAAGCTATGCTAAAAGTGGTACCGCCAGAACCGGAGATCGGCTGAATGGATTCAAAAACGGTAAAACTCAACAGTTTAACTCTGGGGGAGTTGTAAAATGAGCCTATTTCCACAAAAAGTGGAGTATCCCTTTAATTTAGACCAAAAGAATTAGACACCTTCCCCCCAGGCTAACTTAGGTCTAATGGTGCGTTCTATTATTGTCAATGAACCGACTCGGCCCTCGGATATGACGCCATTTCCACACCTCAAGCGAAAATTTTTCAAAAAATCCCCCCAAAACGAACCTTTTATTGAAATTAAAGAATCGAAAGTGGGGGGTAAAATCACATTATGAAATAAATGTTTTTCTCCAAAACCTGATGATCATAATCTCCAGCATGATTTCAGATCCAAAGAGCATGTTAAGATTCACACAAGAAAGAGTCGCATGATCACTGACACTCGGTTGATGTAATGAAGTCACAAGGGCTTAAACCTAAATAAAATTCAGCATTTCTGATGCTATTATGATCAAAAAATGTCTTTTCTTAAACTTGAATACCAGTGGATTACACTGAGATACTCAGTTTGCCTCGAACGGGTTTATTCTTGCGCTCTCATCTCACAAGACCTCCTGCTCATCTGCTGCTTTCAAGCATAAACTGAAGGAGAAGTCAAATAAACAAACGGATTCTCACACAGCTGAGTCAGACCTCCGTCTTTCATGAATAACAGAAACATATCAGATGGGAGAAAATTCGAAAGACCACTCGAAACAAGACCGGAAACGGAGTATTTCTCTCCAGCAGACGTCGCACAATTAGACTGATTGCTCTCGGTAAACACAAATCACACGGAGCCCTTAATGGAAACCATCTGACGGGAACAGAAATCCTGCATACGCCAGCGAGCGCATGGTGGCCGCTTGTGTCTCGTCTCCGGCGAGCCGTCAGCGGATCTGACGGGCGGAGTGTGCTGAGGTGGGGTGAATTTAGGACAGGCAGCGCTCGGGACACCCTCAGGCCTCAAGACCTCCAGAAGCAAGATCTGGACTCATCAGGCCAATCAGAGTTGACCTCATGTGAAAGCCAGGCATGCCTTCTGCCATGGCAATTAATGCCAATCATAGCCTGGACCAATCAAACGCATCCATCTACCTGGACACGCTGGCGGGCCTCTGGCGTGTGTGTGTTTGTGTGCTGAGTAGTCACATGTGTGCATGTGTTCGAGAGAAAGAAAACAGTTCGAGGAAGAGACAAAAGGAAGAAAAACATGCAACGTGAAACATACATATTCAACTATAACGCAGCTCTACAGAAGACAATAGTGCGTTATTCAGCTCACTTTAGTTCAGTGTTGATTCAGTTCAGTAACTGTCAATTCGTTCATCAATTATGAAACGGATTAATTTTCGCGGGGGCATTTTTTTCAAATACGCCGCACTTTCGCCGCATAAATTGACGATTGACGATATTTTTTTATATTTCATTTATTCATTTTTACAGAAGTTGTAGCATATTCCTCTTGTAAAGCTACAGAACTTGTTTGATTCACTTGTAAGTTTGATGTGTTTATTAAGGTCTGAAATAAAACACGATGAGAACTGAAATATTCCAGCACGTTCTGTGATGTAGTTATGCTTGCTTATCATAGGAATTCATAAGAAATGACTCTACATTAAGGTAGGAGCCTAGTGAGAACAGGGTTTTGGGGAATCACTTTTCTTTCTCT
Source organism: Rhinichthys klamathensis goyatoka (assembly GCF_029890125.1). Classification (NCBI taxonomy): domain Eukaryota; kingdom Metazoa; phylum Chordata; class Actinopteri; order Cypriniformes; family Leuciscidae; genus Rhinichthys; species Rhinichthys klamathensis. The sequence goes on from NW_026606838.1 coordinate 258,235, forward strand.
TTTTCATCAAACTGCAATTTTTGCAAGTTCCCGCAGTTTCATCGCATAAAATTGCATAAATATCCCGCATATTCCATCGCATTTTTAAAGAAAACGGGCCGCATAATCAAGGATTTTTGCCCGCAACAATCACAAAAAAACTTCTGGAAGGGCTGAATAACAGTGTGAATGTTCCAAAGTTCATTAGTTATGAAACAAATGTATTCAACTCGAGTCAGTTCAATGTTGATTCAATTCACTTCAATAGTGTCGATGTTGCAGTTCATAAATTATGAAACAAATGTATTCAACTTCTGTAGAGCTGCTTTACAGGAGTATCAAATTAAATTCAACCTAGAAGCGCTGCGCTGTTACACTACGTGAAATATCACGGCCGTACGGAGAAGGAAATGAATAGTTGAATAAAGTCGTTATTTTTGTTTGTTTTTTGCGCACAAAAAGTATTCTCGTCGCTTGATAAACTTAAGGTTGAGCCACTGTCGTCACTCGGACTATTTTAACGATGTCTTTCATAACTTTTCTGGGCCGGCCAGTTTCAATCCCTTAGAAGCCTATGGAGGAGTGATCCAGCTCTCAGATTTAATCACAAATATCTTAATTTGTGTAGTGAAGATGAACGAAAGTCTTACGGGGTTGAACAACATGAGGGAGAGTCATTACTGACAGAGTTTTCATTTTTGGGTGAACTATCCCTTTAAACTTCTCATAATTTGATAAACTGCACTGTTATTGAACTAAACTGAATCAACACTTGTTCTGAATAATGGCACTATTGTCTTAGCTGCTTTATAGCTGATTCAAATTTGTTTCATAATTGATGACCTGTAACATCAACACTGTTATTGAACTGAATTGAATCAACAGTGAATTATGAAACAAATGTATTCAACTCAAAGTCAGTTCAATATTCAGTTCAATAACAGTGCAGATGTTGAAAAGTGCATTACCAATCTCAATAACAAAGACAATAACAGCTCAATTCAGTTCAATAACTGAATGTCAGATTTGCAAAGGTCATCAATAATGAAACAAATAAAATTTCGGTAACACTTTATTTTAAGGTGCTTGTAATAAGCAGTAATTAACAGCTAATAAGACACTTATAAGACCTTATAAGATGCATATAAGCATTAACTAATGATAATAAATAAATAAAATTAAATAATAAATTTCTCAAGTATCAATACATTGCACTTTTAGAACAGCCGGACAAACGTAAATGGTAACACAAACTCCCAGTCCCTTAAAAATTTACCTTCCCAAGAGGGAGTAGTTTCCCTGATCTCTTCAAGGCCTGTGCCCGGTTGCATAAAGTACCTTAAGTTTTTCCCTTAAGTATGATACTTAAGGGGCGATTTACCCTTACCTAAGAGAACAACTTAAGGGTGTTGCATATAATCTCTTAAACGGTTCTCTTAGGTAAGGGAAACATTTAAGTGTTTCACGACAGCGATCCTGGATTCACGTTATAAAAGTCTGTTGTTGCCATAGATACGCAAAACACTAACATGTCGGAATATCACGTGTCAGTCCAGTGACGCTATCACGCAACACCGCGTTAGCTCCGAACGTGGCGGCAGTTTGTGTTGTTCACCGTCTCATGCTTTGGCATTTGTTTAGGTTTTGTGAATGCACTTCTGGCTCTGTGTCTCGAAATACAGCTGAGTATATTTCCATAGCATACCTGTTTTCTTCTGTCATGATTCCTTTTAAAACACAGAATCAGCTCGTTCTCCTGTGAATTTTTTGTCGGCCACACACTCTCCGTGCGCGCACTGACTTAACGTTGTGATAGTTAAAGGCCAATTTATACTTCTGCGTCGGGTGCGCGCAGTAGGTACGGCGTAGCATACGCACAGACGCGTACCATACGCCGTACCCTTCGCCGTAACCTGACGCGCACCTCCTCAAAAATGTAACTACACGTCGCGACGACGCGGACCGCAAGATCTGTGATTGGTCGGCTTGGTAGCATCGCGTTTCCTCCTATGCATTTCCGGCGTGTTCTTCTGCACCGCCCGCCATTTTTAAATTCTAAGTACAGCGAAACTGTTAAAAAAACAAAAAAATGTACCTTTTCCACCTCGATAAGCTCCAACTCCAACATGATCTGCTCTCTTTCAGTCGACATTGCTTGTAGTAACCTAAACTCAAAACAGCCGCGAGGAATCTTCTTCTTCTTGCCGCGAGGAATCTAAACACAGTGGAACATTAAAACCCTCCGCCGCCAACTAGCGTTTCGCCGCTGTACTGCAGAGCAACGCAGACCTAAACGCAGAAGTATAAATGCTCATGACGGCGTCGCCTACGTGCGTAGCGTACGCCGTACACTACGGCGTACACTCGACGCAGAAGTATAAATTGGCCTTTACATGCGAGTCGCGTGTAATGACAGACAGACAGCCGTCTAGTTTGATAGCGATGTCAAATATTGCGTGTCGATCAAATCGGTATTCTTGCAACAATTTTTCATGGCTAAATTGGTCCAAAGGGTTCTCCCTATTCCCTATGATCTTCAGCTGGTTTCATAAATTCAGCCATGTCGTCTTATTTTTGTCCGCGTTAAGGCCAATTTGTACAGTGTACAATAGTGTACGGCGTACGCTACGCACGTAGGTGACGCCGTCATGAGCATTTATACTTCTGCGTTTAGGTCTGCGTTGCTCTGCAGTACAGCGCCGAAACGCTAGTTGGCGGCGGAGGGTTTTAATGTTCCACTGTGTTTAGATTCCTCGCGGCAAGAAGAAGAAGATTCCTCGCGGCTGTTTTGAGTTTAGGTTACTACAAGCAATGTCGACTGAAAGAGAGCAGATCATGTTGGAGTTGGAGCTTATCGAGGTGGAAAAGGTAATTTTTTTGTTTTTTTAACAGTTTCGCTGTACTTAGAATTTAAAAATGGCGGGCGGTGCAGAAGAACACGCCGGAAATACATAGGAGGAAACGCGATGCTCCCAAGCCGACCAATCACAGATCTTGCGGTCCGCGTCGTCGCGACGTGTAGTTACATTTTTGAGGAGGTGCGCGTCAGGTTACGGCGAAGGGTACGGCGTATGGTACGCGTCTGTGCGTATGCTACAGCTGGGTGACGTCACTTCTTGTTGACGTTCGAACTATTGTCAAACAAAACGGAGGCTAGCTAGACCCTCCCTCCTCCTCATCCGCACACTAACCCCCCAAACCCCGCCCCCAAACCCTTCTTGTCGGTCATTGGCTGGAACAGTTTGTTATGTTTTGGGGAGCGGGTCGCTGCAGTTTGTTTTTGGTGCTGTTTGTGAAGCATGGGCTGTCTACAGAGATCGCGTTTCTTTACAGTGTGTTCAGGGGACAGGCAGCCAGCGGATAGTGAGGAGATGTTTGCTGTATGTGACAAAAAATGTTTTGGCCTAAAAAACACATGACATCGCTTAGAGCACCTTTAAGGTTACGATTTCCAAACCTTAAGTTATACTTAGGGAAATTACCGTTAAGGGGTTTTATGCAACACTTAACGATTACTTAAGTGAAAAAACAGCATTTAAGGGAAATTCTAAGTGTTTATGACGTTTCACTTAAAAAAACCGTTAAGTAACACTTAAGGGTATTTTTCTGCAACACCCTTAGGTTTAAGGGAAACATAAGGGCGACTTTAAGGGCAAAATTACACTTAAGGTGCTTTATGCAACCGGGCACTGGACCTTTAATTAACCCTTATATGAAGTAGTTAATGCTTATATGCATCTTATAAGGTCTTATAAGTGTCTTATTAACTGTTAATTACTGCTTATTACAAGCACCTTAAAATAAAGGGTTACCAAAATTTCAGCTGTAAAGCAGCTCTACAGAAGATAATAGTGCCATTATTCAGTTCAACGTTTGTCAGTTCAATCAAGTTAATAACATTAAGACACGGGCATACAGAACGTGTGCATTGAAATGCAGTTGTCCCTCCTGAAAGTTAGCAGTACGAGTGATTTCTACACGATGCGCTTCAGTCTCTGCGTTTGGCCTCAGGATCCCAGATTGGCTCCAGCGCCTGCAGGGCCACACCGAGGCAGAGTAAGTGATCCAAACGCAGGCAGAAAGGTCACTTCTCCACATCTTTCCTCCCACTGTACGAATCCTACAGCCAACGCCAATAACCCAAACACAGCCCTGTTGATGTCTGTTTCCATGGAGATTCGTGCATCTCGTAACCTCGCGTTAACCGGCACATAAACACACACTCAGCTGATTCAGAGGCGTTCTCCAGGGAGCGAAACACTCTGAATTCTCTGATAATTTACTTTTCTGGATAGTCGAATCAGTGGTGAATTTGGCAAAGGTCAATGTGGAGCCGAAGGAAGCGGAGAAGAAAAGATTGTGGGAAGGCAAAATCCTTGAGGCACAAAACAGCATCTGTCATTTTATCAGCGCCGAGCTCCTCGCGGGCGTAATGTCATATGACATATCCATCCGACAGCTAGCACACGGATACCTCCATACATCTTTTCAGACGATTTCTGACTGAACGCACGTGTTTGGAGCAGAGAGAGAGAGACGAGCCCGAAGACGTGCCTGCCAGCCTTCTCAACAACACACTGATGATGACAATCTGCCAGCGGCACCAACACACACACACACACACACACACACATACGTGTCTTCACACCATCAGAGCACGGGAACATGTGAGGTGACAGTCACCAGCAATGAGTGAATCAGACCTCATTTAGACAATATGTGTGTGATCAGAGTCATGAAACTGGTTCAGCTGCGCTTCAGTCTCAATATGACTTTGGCTCATAATGATCTGGAATAAAGATCTGGTTACATTAAAAAAATTCAAGAACCAAATTATTTTTTTGACATTCATTTCGCAGTATGGCCTTAAAAGCGTATTAAAAATCAAATGTGTCCATTCATTTTACCAAAAAAAAAAAAAATAGGAGAAAAAAAATCCATGATTCATATGATAACATAACATTAAATAAAAATTAATCCATTCACATAATAACGACTCAAACATGCCACTCTAAAAAATGCTGGGTTGTTTCAACCCAAATTTGGGTCAAATATGGACAAACCCAAATGTTGGGTTAAAAATGTAATTAAAAAATGTACAGTTGAAAGTGAAAGTTGAAGTTGGGTTAAAATTTTAAATTACATTTTTAACCCAACATTTGGGTTTGTCCATATTTGACCCAAATTTGGGTTAAAACAACCCAGCATTGTTTAGAGTGTGACGTCTTATAACTCGAATACATCTCGAGGATTCATTTATAAACAAATAAATGTTATCCCTAAATCTGATGAATAAAATAAAAATGTAAAACATTATTTGGTTTAATTAAATGTAGATTAAATCTGTTGAGAGACACAAATGGCATCTTATAACAACTCTAATACATCTTGAGGATTTAATTCTACACTCTAAAAAATGCTGGGTTGTTTCAAGCCAAATTTGGGTCAAATATGGACAAACCCAAATGTTGGGTTAAAAATGTAATTAAAAAATGAACAGTTGAAAGTGAAAGTTGGGTTAAAATTTTAAATTAGATTTTTTAACCCAACGTTTGGGTTTGTCCATATTTGACCCAAATTTGGGTTAAAACAACCCAGCATTGTTCAGAGTGTAAAATAAATGAAATCCATACGTCTCATAAATAATAAAACAAAATAAATAAGATGGATCTGGATAGATTAATGTTTCGATTTTAATCTGTTGAGAGCCTCTGTATGACATCTTAAAGCAACACAATTACATTGTAAGGATATATTTCTAAACAAATAAAAGAAATCCCTAAATCTCATAATATACTGTATGTATATCGTTAGCCTCATAGCATAATTGCTTAAGTTATGTATATTTGAAATATGTCTAAGGCAAAGGAACTCAATATGACATTTTAAAATAATCCAAAGACATGGCTGGAAGAGTTTAAGGTTTTGTCTGTTGTGAACTATTGACCTTCTGACCTCCTGTTGAACACCGAACAAACAAACGTTTGGCAGTCTCAGCTCTCAGTTCTGATTGTGAACCATTTCTGTTTCCATTTTCCTCTACAGTTTACAGAGAATATCGATTCGAGACCCGAGATCAAACCCAGCCGATAACATGTTGGTACTTTTCGTTGTAAAGCCCTCACAGACTGAACAGGGCCAGATTAGCTCCCACGCTACATTTACTGTAGGTTAATAATGTATGTTTTGCGCTCGTGCCGTCTCAAACTCTCTGAAGGCTGAAGGTTGAATTTGCATCGAGTCCATCTTTGAGTTTCTGCTGATCAGCGTCTTTCTGAGTGTTTCTGAGTGGCGGCAAGCAGGAGCCCTTGATGCTGGAGCCAATATTGGACTTGGCTGCGCTTTCACCTCAGGGCTACAGGTTAATGGTCCACTTTGCCAGAAACACACACACACACAATACTGCTATCTCAGCAAACACACCAAGAGAATATGAAGCGATAGATGGAAGCGCGGTATATATGTATACACAAGATCTCTTAAATGTTGTAATGTTATTTACATCAAGCGGTGCATTAATTTTTGGGTCAAAATGCCAATTCGAGTGAAAATTAGGGGTGTAACGATTCCCTCATGTCACGATTCAATACATATCACGATACTGAACTCACGATCCGATATTATTGCGATACTCCAAGACATATGGTGAAAGATTAACAAAAATTATACTGTTGATTAAAATGCTAAATTTGGTGTGACATTGTGTGTGTAAATGAATAGTCTTGGACTTGGTGCTGGAACCCAAAGCACAGGACAATAGAGACACCAGAATAACAATATTCATGATTCTGGAGATGAAAATACAGATGAATATGAATATGTTTGCGCTCTGTCACTGACTAGATATATTTAAAATAATGTAGGACACTTTTAACTGGTAACATAAAATATTTAGCATTATCAGGACGCACAAATATTCCCCCATTGCATTACATTATATTCAACATTATATAGTAGTTTAATGTAGTACGATATTGAACTCACGATCCGATATTATTGCGATACTCCAAATGTACTGTTGATTAAAATGCAAAATTTGGTGTTACATTGTGTGTGTAAATGAATAGTCTTGGACTTGGTGCTGGAAACCCAAAGCACAGGACAATAGAGACACCAGAATAACAATATTCATGATTCTGGAGATGAAAATACAGATGATTATGAATATGCTTGCGCTCTGTCACTGACTAGATATATTTAAAATAATGTCGGCCACTTTTTACTGGTAACAAGACATTTGGCATTATCAGGACGCACAAATATCCCCCCCATTGCATTATTATACATTATATTCAACATTATATAGTAGTTTAATGTAGTACTGACACAAAAAAAATTATCAAAATTTATTTTTTCTCACACAGTAATTTTTATTTTGGGTGAACTATACACTCTATATATTGTAATGTTGCATTTTTGTATTACGATATATTGTGACACGATATATTGATACACCCCTAGTGAAAATGATTCTTTGTTTATGCAAAATATGTCTAATTTTGGGGTGAAAAGTGACCTAGGCATGTATCCAACCAAAAAAGTGCATAATCTTGAGGAACTTTCATAAGTGGGAATAAGCAGACAAACACACCGTCATTCAGGGCTTAAGAATGACTTCAGACAAGACAACTTGTGCTTTTCCATTAGGACTTCAGCACTCTCCCGTTCTCATTGTCATCAGGAGTGTGTGAGAGAGGCTTTCCCATCATGCCAGAGCGACTGAGGCCGAGCCAAGAGCCAAAGCTTTCCCACATGTCTACCTCCATGTAGCATTAGAGCGACCCACCAGCCTCGCCGCGGGGCCCGAACCGTCTCGATACACACACCGGCAACGGCCATTAATTAAGACCAGAAACTCCCTCACTTTTCCTCTCCTCCTCCTTTGCCAGGAGAAAAGGCCGATGAGGACATTTTGAAAGAGTTAGCAGATGTTGAGTGATTAGCCCGAGGCGTTTTCGACATCGCCCGAGTGATGTATTTGATGTGGAGTTTATTCAGCTCCAATAAACGTATAAAGAATTACAATAATAATTCACAGATGTATATTGCGCCGATTATACGTGGAGCCCTCGCTTTGAACCGCGCCACGGCAGCCAAGAGTAACAAAGGCAGGAGAAAAGGATGAAGACGGCTTTGTTTTTCGGCTTTCTGCTAATCAAAGGGTCGGGGAAGCTCGAGAGAGCTGTTCAAACACACACCTTTATGATATTCAGTTTGCTTCGCTGAAACTCATACAATAGTGAATGCGGTAAACTATGAAAATCTGAATTGGGGTCCTTCAATTGCTTGAAAATAGTGCTATGGTGTGGTATGTGTGTGTGTGTGTAATAAAAATATAATTATTATTAAAATAAATATAATTGTTAAGCATGCAGCTTTTATGATCTCATATTAAATGGGCTTTATGTAAGAATTTTCATGTATTAATTGCTTTTTTATTGCCAAGCTTGTGTTGAAACGTAAAAACGAGACCTTCCCCGACTTGTCTATGAAAGCCTGTAGACTGATGTTTATGTGAACGACTCGGGAAGATCAAAAGTTAGTGACGTTTACGTGCTTCTGTTCAACGACACATGAAACGAATGCTTATACAATGTTCAGGATAAGAGACATTCTGTACTGTAATGTTAATGTGTCATGAAAAGAAACATAGTTTCACATCGCCGGATCTATAGATGGTGTCAAATATACTTTGCAATCAAACTATCATAACAGTGTAATTTTAATAAGCTCATCTGTCGACGATGGTGAATCTCAGATCTGCTGTAAACACACACATCTCTATGATCAGATGCTTTCTGTACTTCTGCTTTCTCATTTTTCTTGTGTGTTTATTGTGTTATTGAGAGGAAAGAGCAGCTCATATTCACATATTCATCTAATAGTCGCTCTCAGCAGTGTGAACGGCGTCGAGATGTTCGTTAGTATATCACTGCAAAGATTTATACAATGTCTTTTTACTTCCATAAAGAACGTCAGCGTGAGTATATCAGGGTCTTGAGTCACATTCAGTCTGTACTGCTGCAGTTCACTGAACGGCCACCGGTGTCACTATTAACAAGGTTTCTCTATTACACATACAGCCTCTATATATTTACATATTTATACTTAAATTTATTCTTAGTTCATTTTGAAAGGTCCTGAACTGTGACAAATGACTTAATGGAAGGAAAACAAATTAAAATAGCACAAATTACACCCAGGTAATACCATGGTACTCTGGTTTTTAAAATACTTTAAGTATATGTATTTTATTGTTTTGGTCTCTGGTGAGGCTCATAAAATAGTGAATGTGGAAAACGATGAAAATGCTAATTGGGGTCCTTCGCTTGCTTGGAAAATAGTACTGTGGTGGTACCATGGTAAAATATCTGATCATAGAAAAAATATATATATATATCAAGGTCAAGGTCAAAGTTTATTTCTATAGCACCTTTTAACAACACGAATGTTGACCAAAGTGCTTCACAGATACATCAAATGTACACATACAGTTAAGTAGAGCATATAAAAAATTAAAAAATTTAAACCACGTAGACCTAAAATATAAATAAATAGAATCTTTATAAGTACAAATTTTAAACCTAGCGACCTCACAAGAACTGCAACCCCGTAGTATTTCATACATGCAAAAAGCATTTTTTCAATTTAATAAGCTTGAGAAAAAGGTAGGTTTTAATAAATGCTTTAAAAACATTTAAAGTAGGAAAAGCTCTAATATATATTTTTCATATATATATATATATATATATATATATATATAATATGAAAAAGTGTGTTTTTATTAAAAACAAAATAAAATAAATGGGTGACACTCATTGTGTCATTGTTACACATTACATACAAAGACACCTTAAAATAAAGTGTAACCAATAAAGGTTTAACCTCTTAACCTGTCACTGTTTGGCAATTTGCCATTGCATGTTTAAAACAATAATATATTAGTAAAAACCTAAAGTAATATTGCCAAACTATATATCATTTGAAAGCTTAAAATCTCTAGTTTTAATATTTGGTGGCTGTTATCTAAAATAAATTACAGAGGAGCAGTAATTTATGAATTTGCAACAAGAATATTTCATATTCATTAGGAATATTTAGGCCTTTATTTTGAAATAACAATAAACATGAAAAATCATGAAAGATTGGTAGAAACCTCAGTTCATGCCATGAGTTCAAAAGATAACACAAATTCCATTTTATGAGAAAAAAAGGTCTGAAAATGTTTTAAATCTAAAGAAAAATGTATGGATTCTCGATTTCTGATTGGCTGCGAGCTATAACGCTATAACGTAGTCTTTTTATGCATTTATTAGAGGTTGAATTCAAATCAAATACTGCCAAACCACCCATACTACTTCTGAATAGGATGTCTACTTCATAAATTGTATGAAAATTATGGAAATACATGGTTCAGATCACTCAAAACACATATGAAAATGGAGGCACCCTTATATGGGCAGTAATGGAGTCTGGTGTTCACCTAGTGAAAAAGTTGGGTACTGCGCCCGAATAAAATCTTACTGAAAGCTCATTTTTTGAGATATCAACCTAAAATTTGGAATACAACTTGTTCAGATTTTTGTCTTTAATTTTCTTGCAGTTTTAGAGTAAAATATATTTTGTAATATATATATTTTATATAAAATACTAATAATTATATTTTTACATTGCACAATTTCATAAACTCAAACTTATATAACTCTTTTTCTGTTTCATTTTTTATCATTTCTAGACTTCTACAATAATCTGGAAAATGTCTTCTTTAAAACAAGACCAGCCATAGGTCTATATTCCAAAGCATTCTTGAATTACAACCATTTAAGTTTGGATAGTGATTTTTATGTCTATGCAAAAAAAAGGGGGGTGACAGTTAACAGGATAATTAATGCAGCTTTTATGAGCTCGTATTAATTAAGAGACTATATATTAATACTTCATACTTCAGGACCATTTCAAATGAATTAGAGGAGGGAAAAATTGCATTAAATAAGCCCAGGTAATACTATGGTACTAAAGTCAGAGAGCCACGTATTCCTCCCATGGTCCAAAACCGGTCGGATGTGCATTTTGTTAAACGATAACAAAAAAAACCCTGCAATATCATAGAGCAAGCCACCTCATATTTGCTGCTGTGTTAGGCTTTATATGTAGTGTAAATACTGGAAAAGAGAAACACAGGGAGAGAGGGAGTCGAGCTCGTCTGATCTTGATGAAAAATGGCAGAATTACATTCAAAACAAACAACTGCAATTCGCTGCCCAACTAAAGAGCAACAAATCTCAAAAATGGCGGGCTGGTAAGCATTTTAATGCCTGACATAAAACACAAGGAAAAACACGGCCATGGCGATGCATAGCAACTGCAGAATTTCAGTCAAGGAGAAAGAAGGCGAAGAAAAAAAAAACACCTTATTACTTCTAACTCCTGCAAGCCATTTTGGTCTCCAAAGGTTTCAGAGCGCCCGAGGCGCAGTGTCTGCAGTGTTTCGGGAAATGACTTGCCTTCGCACGAACACGGCTATGTTCTTCAGCAGCCGCTCTCAGCATCGCCTCTCACTCGCTCCTTAACCCTTTCCTACCTTCCTTTCCTGACTCACAGACACAGAGAAGCCCTGTCGCATCGTCTCGCTTCACACCCACATAAACGGCATCTTGTTTGGCTACTTAAGCAAGTGAAAACAAACATGGCGATGAAGAACGGCCACGAGGTCATGTGCGATGGACAGGAGAGAGAGAGAGAGATGTGCCGGTTCGTCTGCACACCCACTCAAGAGTGTGGATTAAATCTGCAAACTCGTTGACACAACACATAATTAAAACATCTCGCTGGAGGTCAGGAATTTTCTAATTAGTAGACAAAGCTGCAATTGCGATCGCCTTGAGTCGGAGCGTCCACAGGTTACGGCTCGGGATGAAAGCGTTCCCCCAAGCACATCTCCGAAGGGGTCATCGAGCTAAACGCCCCGAAACTTCCCTGGCAAACAAACTTTCCTTGCTAGGAAACTTCCCTGTCCCTCGGTTTTCAGAGCCCGAGAGCAACAAACCAGCAAGACGCTGAACAAAAGGGCTAATTAGCAGTCATTATTTTCCTAGCAAACACAAGTTTTGAGGGGAACACAGTGAAATTGAGCAGGAACTATAATTAACTGGAAGTTCGTTCGGGGGGGAGATCAGAAAGTTTCTCTCCGAACCGGCTGTGTAATGTGATGCGCGCCGACTGTTTATTCCTATAAACAGAGCGGTTTTCTGGAAACACACTCTTTTGAGCAGAACCGCTCAGCCGACAGAGTTGCGTGAAGATAAACGGGAACAGAACCCAAACACATGTGAGCCAATCACAGCATTTTCCATCGCCATCCGCGTTGACCCCGATCTACTCTGACTCAACGCACAAAAACTCACAGCCCATTAAAAGACGACCTCGTTTCGACGAGCATCTTTGGCAGTTGTGGAACTTTAAAAAGTGGCACATTAAAAATTGAAAGCGTTTCACATATAAAACGAACCCAATTAGAGTTCGTTCGGGATGTCGGCGTAATGACTATCAAGTCTAAACGCTGATCCCACTAATGAGGCCTTGTTGGTTTTGCCGTCCCCACATGTTAAACGCCGTGGTGGGGAGTCGTTTTAAAGTTTAATCTGCACTTGCCAAAATGAAGGAGGAGCTAAAGATAACAACAAAAGCCTTTGTGGCGAGTTAAAAGAGAGAAGCGTTGCAGGAGGTTCCCAAACGCCACTTCCAAACACTTTTTGATGTCTTTGTGAAACTGAACTACAACACTTCTTAACCCAAGAACCTCCAACAAGGGTGACCTGACAGAAGGAAAACAAGCTCTAATAGGGTCGTTACGGGAAAGCGCTGCACAGAAGAGTTATTTTTGAACGTGAATGCGGGGGACCCAGAGAATCAAAACTTTCTTTTAACGCTGATGTGGCGACGAGGCTCTACATCAAGACAACCATCCACACAGAGCTGTCAAACGTGTCTGCTAAAGCTCGGCGAAGACTCAAAACATCTCACTCCAAATGAATAACGTATGCACACACACACACACACACACCACGGAGAGCTCATGAACATTTTAAAACGCTTCAGAAGAGTCAAACCTGTTTGCCCTCCGCGAGGAAGAGTCCCACGTCTGTGTGCCTACCGGGACAGATCCGTTAGGTCGTCAACTTCTCAAACTTTTGTTGATGCAATGACAGTCATGTTTAATATGATTGTGTCCCAGAAAAGAACAAAGACTCTTAAGGCCGTTTCAATGATCCCCAACTCTATAGAGCGAAGCGTCACGCTACAGCCGCCGGTGCCGTGTTGAGTGCAGGTCAAACGTTTAAAGTGTAAATCATTTGAGTCCGTTTGCTGCAGACTGAAGACTTCACAGAGAACAAGAATCAGATGCATTTATTCATTTAGCAGAATGACTGAATGGAAATGAACCCCGTTTAGTCACAATCACGAAATAAACTATTTTAAACACATTTGATGTTTTTAAAAGAAGTTTTTCATGGTCACCAAAGCTGCATTTATTTCATCAAAAGTATTGTAAAATTGTGAAATATTATTACAATTTAAAAAAAGCTGCTTTTTATTTCAATATATAGTAAAATGTAATTTATATCCTGTGATCAAAGCTTGATTTTCAGCATCATTACTCCAGTCTTCAGTGTCACATGATCCTTCAGAAATCACTCTAATATGATGAGTTGCTGCTCAAGAAACATTTATGATTATTATCAATGTCACTACCATTCAAAAGGAAGTATTTAAAAAAAAAAAAAGAACTACTTTTTTCAGCAAAGATGCATTAAATTGATCAAAAGTGACATTTATAATGTTACAAAAGATTCTATTTCAAATAAATGCTTTTGAACTTTCTATTCATCAAAGTATCCTGAAAAGAAAATGTATGATGGTTTCCAGAAAAATATGAAGAATCACAACTGTTTTTAACATTGATAATAAGAAGAAATGTCATCATATTAGAGTGATTTCTGAAGGATCATGTGACACTGAAGACTGGAGTAATGATGCTGAAAATACAGCTTTGATCACAGGAATAAATTACACTTTACTGTATATTCACATAGAAAACACTAAATTGTAATAATATTTCACAGTTTTGACTCAAATAATCAAATGCAGCCTTGGTGAGCAGAAGAGACTTCTTACAAAAATATAAATAAATAAAAATTATTCCAAACTTTTGACCGGTATATCTCTACGCAACTAAAATATCAAAGTCATCTTTTTGTGGCAGTGCATGTGGAAATCAAGGTGATGCATGACAACTGAAGTCCTGGTGTGATGTGACATCTCAGCATCTTTAGACGGTTTCTTTTACAATATAAAAGTTGCAAAACACTATCATATTAGTAGATGTGTTGGTGCTGAAAGCCCCGCTAAGCTGAAAACTAAGCCGGTTTCATCAGTGAGATCACAGAAGGCCGGCGGGGACGCCTCGCACCTGCATCGCTTTACACACCAAATCCCACTTCCTTTGTATGTATGTGCAAACCTTATCTACATATTGACTCGCTTTAAATCTACACTTGCAGTGATAATTGCACAAGTTTGCAGGAGGAAGTGCTGAAGTCTTCCTGAACCTGAGGCGGGACTTTGGGCGGGGGGAAGCCCAGCGGCATTGTGGGAAAACACCTAAAGCTTCGTCTAATATCCAAACAGCTTCACAACACAAATAACACACACTGAGAAAGAACTAATGCACGAATATGTGCATACAATAAGAGAGTTTAAACAGATAATAAAACACAAAGTTCAAGAATAAAGCCTGATTTTGTGCCCAGAGAGAAAAGCAATAAATCGGTTCGGATACACTGAGTAACACAAGCTTTTTGTGCCAGACCACCCATAAGAGACCTGTCAATCATGTAGGTGTGTTCAAACACAATCAATGCCACGTAATTATGAGCATATGTGTGATGACATGTAGACTAGGAGTGCATGATACTGTTCCCAAATAGTTTATTTATGCACTAGATATTTCATTGTTTTTGGCTATTGCCATATGGCAGCACTAACTTAAAGGCACAGCATAAATTAATGCAAAGATTTAAACATTTAAGAGCACTATGCCTAGAAACAAAAGCATTTTAAGAGCGCATGATTGATTATTTGCATTTAAAGAGATGCATTTTGCACAATCTATAACTCACTACTGAAATGCATTATGTTATCCATTAGCCAAAACACTACTTTTCACATAGTCTTTTTTTTAGTTGTTGTATAACTACTTTCCTATTACAGTTTAAATGCCAAGAACACTATAAATCATTTGTAAAAAAGCTTGTTTGAGCATTACAGCAACACAACATGGTTTGGGGGCGGGGCTATCTTCCTCACTGACCAATAGCACACAGGGGGAGTGGCCTGGAAACCTGTTCGAAAACCAGTATTATTCCTGCAATTCTGTTGTGTAAGTGGCAACACTACAGATTTAAAACACTTGTAGCCTATAAGACTGATGTTTTTAGATTATAGTGAGTTTAACTATACAAACTAGTATAGATTTTGGATATGGACATACATTATAATATTGGCCATTACATTAAAATAATTATATTCTTAATCTTGCAAATATCTGTGCACATTTACACGCATTCATACACACACACACACACACACACACACACACCGACCTTGAACACGTAATGAACAGTCTGATAGTGAAGGAAATATCAGATCCTCTTCAGAGCGAGATCACAGAGAGCATCACTCAACTGTGTTCATTACGGCTCAGAATACATAATTTATGGATTGTTAAAAAATACATGTCTGGGTTCTTCACACGGTAATATGACAGATGTAGAAAAGAGAAGTTCGGTGCATGCGAGCGACTGTGATTTGGGCTGGTGCGGAAAATAAGAGCGTTTGAATGTTTGTTTGATGGTGTATCACGCTTTATAATTACCATCTGCAGGTTTCAGTCAGCGACACACACACACACACACACACACACACACACAAACAAAAACAAGCAATCTGACATGCTTATTTGAGTTCATTCATTTGTAGATTTACAACAGCATTTGTGAACAAGCCAAACACATTTAATATGTTCACATACATATTAATTACACCATAAATGTATTTACAAAACCTTTGAATGCACAACCCAAGTTCATTTAGTAAACGCCACATTGCATGAGTCAAAATGACGTATTGTTTAGCCAAAAGAAAAGGCAGCGAGGAAAAGGAAAACACTGGGAATGTGAGAGTTAATTAGTCTCTCTAAATAAAATCCCTCATCAGGCCGTGAGGTAAACGTCTCTTAGCATGCGGATACGAGGAAAAGCTGGAATCCCAGCGCACGGATTACTGACTCCTGCATTATGCATTCAATGATCGATTCGAAATCTTAATTACCCGAATCACAAACACACACCGGCTCTAATGAACTGTGCGGCCTGTCAAACAGCAGGCTGAATATATTTATTAAGATCACGGTTCAATTTAATTATCTGGCCAATTAGCCACAGACGGCTCCGATGTCTCAGAGGACACGGGAAGACGCAGACCTCACGACAGTAATATTTAGCATCTCAAACAAAACCTTTTGTGACATCTGCTGCCAAAACTGATTTTTAAAAAACACGCAAGTACACATTAATCGGGATCTGAACTGCGCCGGCAATTTATGCAGCACTACTGGGATTCTTTCCATTAGAAAACATTGCAAACTTTTTAAAACTGATCAAATGGAGGAAGCAATGAACAGCGGGAGAGCGAGCGAGAGACGGAGAAAAAAAGAGAGAGAGAGAGAGAGAGAGAGGAGGAATTAAGCTGAGCCAAAAAGTGTGACTTGGATTTAATATTTTATAATTGCCAAGGGACATTCCAAGATCAATGAATTTTTTTTTGCCCGAGACGCACATCAGAAAGAGATGTACTTCAGTCTTTTTAGGGAACATTGGTCTATTTAATTCAGGCGCCTGATGCATGTGAAATCTTCCTCCCTGGCCTCCTCCGGGTCCCTCGGGCAGAGCTGCGGGCACACATTACCACTTTTAATGGGCTGCCCTCAGAACAGGCGAAATAAGCCAATAACCCGTCCGCGCTAATGGATCGGCTTGTTTATTCACTCCAGCCTTCTCTTCGGCTAATTTTAGCAGCGCCATGTTTTTCCACCCGAACACGCACGCAACACACAACACGTCTGTGAAAACACGTCGCATCAAAACACAGTCGGAAGCGGGAACACTGGAGGAGATTACTGGAGATTTGTTGTTTTAGTTGCTACTTTTAGTGTGGAATTTGGCTGGACGCGTCGAGTGTGTTTTATTAAAAGCATATCACACGCTAAGCGCTCCGCACGGATCACTGGTGCTCCTTTAAACAGGAAAAGAAGCGTATGAATGGACATTTATACTGGTGGAGGAGGTATATGGAAACCCAGCTCATGTGTGGCGAGAGCACAGATCAGACGCCGCGCAATTAACCCTCATTAATGCACTAAACGACTGACCTAATTACACAGAGCCAGGCTTTCACTGGCAAAACTCAAACTAACCGTCACTGCAAAACATGCTTTTCTCATTCAGAATTCAGAATCAGTACAAAAATATAAACAGTATTAAATAAAGATACATGTATTTGTGGCATAAGATAGCAAGTCTTTTCTGAAAATGAAAAAAAAACAAATGCATCAACATAAAGTGAGTTTTTGCTTAAAACAAGATAAATATTTGCCTAATAACAATCAAGAGTTTTTCGGACCCCATAACCTCACTTCATTTTGATAGCCTATTTTTTCTTTAGGAAACAAGACAAGTCATTTTGCTTCCCAAGTCAAAGCATCTTGATTTAAGAATGATATTACTGGAAAACAAGAATAAGTAATGAGATAGTAATTTTGGGGCGATTCCTTTGAAATGCCCATTTGATCCGCATTACAGCCGATGAGGTCATGCGACACGAGTGATGGTCAAAGTTCCATTCGCAGAAAATGTTTCAGAGAATTCCAAAGCGGAATTTGGGAATGTGTTGTCCTCTCCGGTCGAGGGTGCCAGACAGGTGCTGAGTTTGGCCTGTCATCTCTATGCAGAAATTCAATTACAACTCCTCCTGAAGCGCCTCCATCTGCAAACAATATGGTGCTCCTCTTTTTAATCAAGCCTTCCCTAACGCAGCGACCGAAGGCCCGACAAATTAAAAGTCACTTCCAGAATCTGAGTTCTAGCCAAAAATAAATAGGCTAGGTGATGATGATTTTCTGGAGAAAGGTGTAAAGGTGAAACTGAATTTGGTTACGGTAACTCGTTTCCCCAGCAGCAAATCGTTTGAAAACAGTTTGATTATAAAAATCAATTCAACTTGGGCACTCAAAATACTGATATGTGTTTTTGAAGTCTACGCGCCGTTATAGACAAGAAATGTGAATCAGACGCAGTTTGGTGTGTGTGTGTGTGTGTGGACGCCATACATTTTCACGTCTCTTTCCATCTAAGATTTCCTCTTCCACTGGCAGCCTTTAATGAAAGATCATTCCAGCATTTTCACTTGCTCGTGTCCCCAGGCTTCAACCTTTCCACCAGCAGAACGTAGCTGACACAAATAATAAAATCAAAAAGAAACAACATTCTTTAATAGAGAGCAACACAAAAATGTTTTGCAGTAATGTCACAATGTAGCAGAGCTCAACGAGACCGCGGCTAATTTCACAGAAGCGAGAGAGCGCCGACTCTAAGTACATTTCCGAAGGATGATGGGAAGTAGATCCTGGGGTGAATTACGCCCGACTGGATTCAGATTCCAGTCATATTCGCTTCAAAAGACTCAATGGCCTCTAGTGCAGCGTACAAACAACCAGCGTCAAACACGAACGACTGAAACAGACGCACAGCGCTGGTGTTCAGGGGAAGCAAACGTCACCACTAAATAAAAGACATTAAGACCTTAAGAAAATAAAGCTAATGCGCAAGATGCATTGTCAATACTTACTTACTAAATACATTTCCCCTCTACAATCTCATTACTGTAATGCATATAGATTGAGTGATTCTTATTGTACTCAATGATGATTTTCATTATTGTAAAAAAAATTTTTTTTACTTTATTACAGTAAAATAAAGACTGTTTTTACTGTACTTTATTTCATTTTTTAATTATTCTTTTTTGTTTTGATTATTTTAATTTCTTCTATGTAAAGCACTTTGAATTACCATTGTGTATGAAATGTGCTTGCCTTGCCTAAAAATGACTGCAATTAAATGTTCGTCTATTTAAATCAGATTTTTGTTGGAAGTACAACAAATACTATCACAATGTATGAATAATTTACCATTTAAATAATATGTTTTGTATATATAGTATTTTGCATTACAGAATAAGTGTAATTGTTATGAAAATAATGTCAGGATGAAAAAGAATTAATTGCAAATTTAAAAAAAAATTGAGTTTTCTTCCCTGTGTTTATATGGACTGCTATTCGAGATTTTAGGATCACTAAATGTATACTTATATTATTTAAGGTGTATTAAATTAATCAAAAGAGACAGTAAAGAGTTGTATAATGTAACATTAGATTTGAAAAAGATTTCTAAAATGTACCACTGAAATATGAAGCAGCACAACAATTTTCAACACTGATAATAATCATAAATGTTTCTTGAGCATCAAATCAGAGTGATTTGTGAAGGATCATGTGACACTGAAGACTGGAGTAATGATGCTGAACATTCAGCTTTGATCACAGGAATAAATTAGTTTATAATATATTACAATAGAAAACAGATTAAATTGTAATAATATTTCACTGTTTTTACTGTATTTTCTGATTAAATAAATGCAGTCTTGATGAGGAGACTTCTTTCAAAAACATTAAAAAATCACACTGACACTAAACTTTTGAACAGTGTATTTCCTTTTTTTTTTTAGATATAAAAGCCAATAAACTTCAAGAGTATCAAGAGCATCTGATTAGACAAATCTGTGCGTTATAGGATATTTTTCATGTAGTTGTCCTGGAAGCGAAATATGAATACATAAAGAAAGACTTAAGACCATTCAAAGCTCTTCAATAAAGTAAAGGTTTTCTTTAGATTTGGGGGTGAAATGTGTTCCTCAGGTTTGGTTTGCAGCCACCTTGCCTTAATGTAATCTCTGATTCATAGCAGTATGGATGATGTATTCCCAGACTAGCGTGGGACGGGCGGTGGGAATGTATCAGAAGGATATCCCATCATCCCTGACCAGTTCTAGATTTGGCTCTGGTGCCGTAGCGTCTCCATGGCAAAACTGCAGTGAAATTCATTCTTCAGAAACTTAATTATATCTAGATTAACAAGGGAGGTAATTAATTTCTTTAAGATGAGTATCTGTACTTCCCCTCAGGCTCAACTTTGTTGTCAAAACTGTATATTTAACCACTTTTTTAGTGCAAAGTTTCACTAGAAGCAATATGGAGAATCCCAGAGTTTGCAGGCTTGAATGTTAGTACAGATTTGTGGTTATGCATATATAGCCTTAGATTTATATTTTCATTTATATTCCATGATGTAAAACTCAAAAAAGACTCAACAAGAGAGATATTTCGGTAACACTTTACAACAAGGTTTCATTTGTTAACATTAATGGTTCAACTGATTAATTTTTATTAAATAACATTAAAAAAGGTGAATAAATGCATTGCAACAAATAATATATTGTTGCTCATGTTAACAAATGAGACCTTATTGTAATTTCTTTCTTATTGTATTTTCATACGTGCTAAAATTAACATCTCTTATGCTCCCCGTTGCATGCTTTTCCATCTTGGCATACTATACAAAATGCCAATATATTATTAAGTATAATGTAGCTGACCCATTCGAACTGGCGGTTCTCCAGGCGGGATACAGAGCATTATTGTCCCGAGCTTTCCGAAGGCCAGTCGCCCCAGCGCTCTACAGGACCATAGGGAAAACCGTGGCACTAAACGGCCTTTTCCTCTGTGATGTATAGTGCCTTCATCTCTTCTCTTCCTCAGCGATCCCTCTTGGGCTCCGGAAAACCACCGAGGGCGTTTTACACGGATGTGAGGTGTTCTTAACAGAGCCGAACCTTCAGACCAATGCAGCCAAGAAACAGAAACGGATGGAGAATCTTCTGCTTTGTGAACATGCATGAAAATATGTACACAAAAACAGTGGAATATGTGACTCGGACGGAGAGTTTGGAAAGCTGAAACACACTAACGTCAGCGAATGATGTTTTTCATTTGGTACGATTGTTCCTGAATATTGTTTATTTGATGCTGTTGGCTTCACATGGATCGGGTGGGTGTGGTGCTGCTGACAGGAACACACTCATGCACTAAAAAATAATAAAGAAAAACACATCCGAATGAAATGAGTCATGTAAGGAAGTTGTGTGTGACCTGGTCTGACAGGCGTGCGTGTCGGCGCAGGTCAGTGTGTGTGTGTGTGTGTGTGGAAAACCAATGAACAGACGATACTTCATCGAGTCTCAGATCATTGACCTCAAACGGATCTAAAACGCACAATGTGTGTATTACCATCTTCTTCTGGTTACCGGGATCACCATCAAGTTAAAAGATCCACAAGCATTATCTGTCTCACAGCGACGTGCGTGAAATTGTAATTGTACTGTTGTTTGCAAAAGCCTCACAAACATTTGCAGACAGATGAAAACAAACATGTCAAACGTGAATCACGAGGTGGGATCAGCCACGGCATCTTTCGATGTGAATCGGTCTGGTTTTCATTTAGAAGGAAGCTATGCATTTGTTCACTTTACCTAAAAACAAGATTGCAAATGTCAAACTCGCATGTTCTGCTTTTTACAGTAATATGCCGCAATATATAAGCTTATAATGCCTGGCCAAAAAAAGTCGCAGTTTGGATTTAAATATTCAAATGCTTAAGAGTCAATGATTATTGCAGTGATTATTATTTTTCTATATGTTTGGCAACAGTTCTTCTGACCCTAATTGATAGCTTTTCATTTCTTAAACAACCATAGGAAGACAGACCGTGGCCATATTCCAGAAGGACTATGTCCAGATTCATCAGGCTCAGATTGTGAAAGAATGAAGAATCATTTGCACACATGATTGGCTCCTTTGAGTCCAGACCTTAAATTCATTGAAAGACTTTGGGAAGTGCTGGAGGAGACTTTAAAGAGTGCTGGACTCTTGCATTCACAATACAAGATCTTGACCAAAAACTGATGGATAACTGAAAACTGAAAATAACACCACGACATTCATTTCCATCAAGAGGTGCATCCGTTTTTGCCCTAGAAACCACCCAGAATACCATAGAAACACCCTGGTAACGTCCCAAACACCTAGCAACGCCCAAGTAACCACCCAGAATACCATAGAAACACCATGGCAACGTGCCAGACAGCTAGCAACGCCCAAGTAACCACCCAGAATACCATAGAAACACCATGGCAACGTCCCAAACACCTAGCAACGCCCAAGTAACCACCCAGAATACCATAGAAACACCATGGCAACGTGCCAGACAGCTAGCAACGCCCAAGTAACCACCCAGAATACCATAGAAACACCCTGGCAATGTCCCAAACACCCAGCAACGCCCAAGTAACCACCCAGAATACCATAGAAACACCCTGGCAATGTCCCAAACACCTAGCAACACCCAAGTAACCACCCAGAATACCATAGAAACACCCTGGCGACTATGCAAACACCTATGCCCTAGTAACCACCCAGAATACCATAGAAACACCCTGGCAATGTCCCAAACACCTAGCAACACCCAAGTAACCACCCAGAATACCAAAGAAACACCCTGGCGACTATGCAAACACCTATGCCCTAGTAACCACCCAGAATACCCTAGAAACACCCTTGCAACCACCCAAACACCTAACAATACCCTAGCAACTACCCAGAATATACTAGAAACACCCTGACAACCACCCAAACACCTAGCAACACCATAGAAACAACCCAGAATACCATAGAAACACCTTGGCAACGTCCAAAATACCTAGCAACACCCAATTAACCACCCAGAATACCATAGAAACACCCTGGCAACTATGCAAACACCTAGCAATGCCCTAGAAACCACCCAGAATACCCTAGAAACACGCTGGCAACGACCACCATTTATCACAACATCGATGTCCATCAAGAGGCGCATACATTTTTGGTCAAGATCTTGTATTGACGATAATTTTTGGTTTCAACTGAAATGTGTTAAAAATAAATGTTCAGTAAAATGTGAAAAAGAACTTGATGAAAAGCACAGCATATTGAATAAACGCAGGGGTCAAACACAGACTCTGGTTCTTGTCACTGTGTCCCTCCACCAGCCCTTTTAGCTGGGCTACAAAATGAAACGGCTCGCCAAGTAGACGTCACACACACAAACACACACACACAGAGAGAGAGAGAGAGAGAGAGAGAGAGAGAGAGAGAGAGAGAGAGAGAGAGAGAGAGAGAGAGAGAGAGAGAGAGAGAGAGAGAGAGAGAGAGAGAGAGAGAGAGAGAGAGAGAGAGAGAGAGAGAGAGAGAGAACACACCCGTGGCCTTCCTGTTTGTCTGGCTGAAAGATCTGCCCGCATTTACTCAGGCTGGGAAAGATGGGAGGAGAAGAAAAAGACGAGCGAAAGAAGGCGAGGATACAGAAAGGCTGGATGGAAGGAAAGGCTGCTCACTCCAAGTTGGGATTGATTTACTTCATTAACCAAGATTACAAGTTTAACTTACAAACCAGAGGTCAAAAATTCTCATTAACAAGAGGACCGTGGAGAACCGCGGGGCTTGGAGACCATTCTTATTACTGACTACACATTTCAATCTGTCTTTGATGTTCATGTCTGCTTTTCTCTCTTTCTACCATCCAATTTTTTGGCAGGGAGGTTGATTTTAATTGTAGCTATAGAACAAGAGCAGAGTTTGCCTGTAAGCCTGCCTGCACATCTGTAGTGAGAGCATTTTTAGTGATACTGGGCGCAGTCCATCGCCCTGGGCGCATTTTAATGGTTCCACCCCCCTTTCATTCCCGGCTCGGATTGTTTTCCACGTGATTCCTGTTAATTTAGCTGGAGGAAAGGGCATCAGTTTTCCTTGTGCTTTTCCCCTCTCTTACGCTCTCTCTCTTTTGCTCTCGGTCTTTCCCTACTTCTACCTTGTTCTGATCTACAACCCTAAAAGAAAAAAGGTGACACATTTAAATGAAAAAGCCGACTCGATCTTCCCTGTTTTGCTCTTTTCCTGTCTGCCTAGTGGTGTATCACTACTACTATTACTCATATGAGAGTATGCGCTTTTCAAATCACTTCACAATCATCATTAGTGTTGATGCTTCATGAATGAATGAATGCTTCCTCAAATAATTTGTGTTGATGAGGTGAGGTGAGGTGTGCTGTTATTTTACTGAGTGATCAGACCATTTTCACGTGCTGGACAACTGTTTGACAACCACCTAAACACCTTAATAAAAACCTAGCAACACCCCAGTAACCACCCTGAATACCATAGAAACACCATGGCAACTATGCAAACACTTAGCAATGCCCTAGTAACCAAGCCAGAATACCCTAAAACACCTTGGCAACCACCCAAACATCTAGCAAAGCCCAAGTGACCAAAGAATACCCTAGAAACACCCTGGCAACTATACAAACACCTAGCAATGCCCTAGTAACCCCCCAGAATACCCTAGAAACACCCTGGCAACTATACAAACACATAGCAATGCCCACTAAACACCCAGAATACCCTAGAAACACCCTGGCAACCACCCAAACACCTAGCAACACCCAAATAACCACCCAGAATACCATAGAAACACCCTGGCAACTATGCAGACACCTATCAATGCCCTATAAGTAACCACCCAGAATACCCTAGAAACACTATGGCAACCACACAAATATCTAGTAAATACCCTAGAAACACCCTTGGAACCACCAAAACACCTATCAATGCCCTAGTAACCACCCAGAATATCAAAGAAACACCCTGGCAACCACCTAAACACATAGCAACACCCAGGTTACCACCCAGAATACCCTAGAAACAGCCTGGCAACTATGCAAACACCTAGCAATGCCCTAGTAACCACCCAGAATACCATAGAAACACCCTGGCAACCACCCAAACACCTAGCAACACCCAAGTAACCACCCAGAATACCATAGAAACACCCTGGCAACTATGCAAACACCTATCAATGCCCTTGTAACCACCCAGAATACCCTAGAAACACCCTTGCAACCACCCAAACACCTAACAATACCCTAGCAACTACCCAGAATATACTAGAAACAACCTGGCAACCACCCAAACACATAGCAACACCATAGAAACCACCCAGAATACTCAAGTAACACCCTGGCACCCACCCAATATTGAAGCATTGCCCAATCAACTACCCAGAATACCCTACAAACACCCTGCCAAACACCTTAGAAAACAAAGAATTCCATAGGAAAGCCCTGGCAACAACCCAAACTCCCTAGCATAATGACAGCGAGTTTTGCACCGTAAGCAACACTTACATTTTCTTTAGAAAATATAAAAACTAGATGGTTTTACTCTCATCTACTGATTGACATTCAGAAATCCCTCCAGACGACCAGTGATGCAGTCTGAAAGCTTGTGGGATATCAATGATGGTGTGAAAGCAAACAGCATTGACACTAACACACATTTAGCTGTAATCAACTACAAAACCTTACACAGATCCATTTTGGAGTTACAAAGCAGGTCAAAGTGAAACACGTTACATTTCGTCAAGGAAATTACATCACCTGCATGTCATATTGTTGGTGGCTCATTTCCTGCACCTGTGAATTTAACCTCACACACTCTCTCTCTCTCTCACTCTCTCACTCTCTCTCTCTCACTCTCTCACTCTCTCACTCTCTCACTCTCTCACTCATCTACACTTCCTTTTTTTTTTTTTGTCCCACACAGCATCTTTGTGCTGAACTTCAAAAGCTTGTGTGTGCGCCGAGAGCGAAAGGAAAGAGTTTGTTACTGTGGCTCCTGCCTGAACAATGACCCCGAGCGAGGGCCAGTTAGGGGCCCCTGTCTCGCTCCGCTCTCTCTAATCTATCCCTCGGAGCACTGTAAGGCCTCTTTGTTTGCTCTCTCCGGCTCAGGATGAAGACAGACTTTACGCTCAACATGGGCTATCAGGTTCAGCCCTACGGCGATCTGAGGCCTGGCCAGACGAGAGGAGAAGAGGAGGGGTGAAGGAGGAGGAAGAAACACACACAGTCGCCCCGCCACCAGCGTTACCTGATTTCAGTCACACACACGCTCTGACGGGCCGTACTGGGTAACACACAGGACAGAAACATCAGAAATAAGATCTCTGTAAAGGAGCACTTCACAGAAAAGTGAAGAAATCCTCATATCGATAACCTAAAAGGAGAAGTTATGAAGTATATTGCAGCGAACACACTTCAAGAACGACAAAATACCATCATCAAGCTATCATAAAAGACCCCATAATCTCAACAACGTGCTCAGATTTCTAGTCTAATCAAAAGTAAAAAATCTCAGCATGAACTCTAACATTTCTCATCACATTCTCCCAAGAACAAATGCAATGGTAGCACTTTATAATAAGGTTCATAGTTAACTACTTTATTTAACATGAACTAAGAATTAACAATACTTCTACATCATTTATTAATCTTAGTTAATATTAATTTCAACATTTACTAATACGTTACTAAAATCAAAGGTTGTATTTGTTATCATAATGCACCTGTGAACTAACATGAACAGCTGTGTTTTTATTAACTAATATTAACAAAGATTAATAAATACTGCATGTATTTGCTATACAAATGTATTGCTCATTGAAAGTTCATGTTAGTTAATACATTAACTAATGTTAACTCATTAAGATTATTGTAAAGTGTTACCAATACACGTTATACTATTACTACATGACATCCATTGACGCATTTATGTGATTTTCAGCCATTAAAATGTTATAAGTAACAGAAATATGCACAAATGTCAGGGCATGTCAAAATGTCTCCAGGGTCCAGAAATCACCTCAGACTCCAGAGGGACAAACAACTGAGACAAACTTAAATAAAACATAAATGAAAAATCCATTAACTCTGCAATAAACCTCTGAGCAAAAGCAATGTTTTAGGGAGAACAACCCATTTTACTATCATTGAAATACTATTATAGTTTCTATTAATATTTCAATATTTTCTGTTATCATTTAAATTT
Organism: Rhinichthys klamathensis goyatoka; assembly: GCF_029890125.1. NCBI lineage: Eukaryota > Metazoa > Chordata > Actinopteri > Cypriniformes > Leuciscidae > Rhinichthys > Rhinichthys klamathensis. The sequence continues at coordinate 285,422 of NW_026606838.1, forward strand.
TAGTTCAAGTTTTAGTAAACTTTGTGTGCTTTTGTCATTTTTATTAGTTTTTATTTTATAAAATATGTATATAGTTTAATATTTTTTACATGTAATTTTATTTTATTTCAGTTAAAATGTATTTGAATGTTTTTTTTGTGGTTATAGTTTTAGTTACTATAATAACCCTGCGTCAAACCACATCTCTCTCATTACTCCGTCTCGGTTTGTCGGGTGTTTCCGGACACTGGGAAGCTTTTGTTTGGGATGAACGCCGCAGAACAGAGACCGGATACTGCGACAATCAGAAGACCTGGAGTGAAGCGGTTCAGCTCACCCTGAGCTCGAGCCCGAGGCACATTCACGCGCAGATGAGATCTCTGCCGAACCCCAGAGTGAAACTCAGAGAAGCCGTAGCCCGCAGCCACTCCGTGACCCCCTTAGAAAAGTCACATTCACTTTGCTCTGGAGAAAGCAGAGAAAACGCCCCAGGGCGGCACGCCGAAATGAGGGGAGGTGAAAATAAAGTGAAAATAAGTTAAGATTCTTCCCTCCATCTATCCTGCACTTCTCTTCTCTTCTTTCGTGATCATGAGAGGTGGTCAGATGGGCGGCATTCCTATGGAAAACCCTACATTTAAACAGAAACCAGCCGAGACCAATAGCAAAACCATCATGGTACTGGTATCAGATGGTGATTAGACATGTACTACGGCACTGAATCATTATTATATTCATAATGCCCTTTAGCTGCGACTATATACATTACCATTCAAAAGATGGGGTCAGTAAGATAATAAATAAATAAATAAATAAATAAAACTTTTATTCAGCACGATGCCTTTGATTGATTAGAGGTGACAGTAAAGACATTTATAATGTTGCAAAAGATTTATATTTTAATTCAATTCTTTCTATTCAACAAAGAATCCGGGGGGATCACGGTTTAACTGTTTTCAACATTGATAATAACAATACATGTTTCTTGAGCAGCAAATCATCATATTCGAGTGATTTCTGAAGGATCATGTGACACTGAAGACTGGAGTAATGATGCTGAAAATACAGCTTTGATCACAGGAATATATTACACTTTACTATATATTCACATTGAAAACAGCCATTTTAAATTGTAATATTATTTCACATTTTTACTGTTTTTACGTTTTATTTATCAAATAAATGCAGCCTTGGTGAGAACAAGACACTTTTTTCAAAAACATTTTAAAAATCTTACCACTCCAAACTTTTGAACGGTAGTATGCATAAATATTTAGAGTATATCCTGATTAATTTATTAATGCTGCTTGCCAAGTTTAGATATTTACTGGAAGACAAGACATAAATACAGATTCTTTGTGATTTATTTGCAGTGTGTTGTCAATTGGCGGCACCAGCGATTATTAGATGTGCCATATTAAAAACAAAGATGAAATCAATTATTCTAGGTTTCACATCAGCAAATATTTGATCAATTGCAGAGATCTGTTTTTAATTTGACATAAGCAGTCTTTTTCTGTTCATAAGTGGCAAAATAGTCAAATTAAGGCGACTTTAATGCGGTAAAACAACAGTGAAGTGTGAATACGACTCTCAAGCGCTGTATCTGTGTGTGTACATACACATTTCATGGTTCTTCTTGACATCAGAGCGCTTACAATAAAGTGAAAGAGGTCAGGATGGTGTTCATGGAGCAGAAGTAACGCGTTTATTTAGTTAGCCCTGCTTTCACTGCAGGATCTTCTGTCCTCAGCAAACACACACACACACATATGCCAGTGAGAGGGTTTTTAAAAACACCAGCTGACATTCACAAAGTGTTTTTTTTCCGGTTTATCGTATTCAAACATTAGTCGAAATCCTTGAGGGAATATGAACAGGCCTTCTGACGGCAAGAGCAAAGCTAAACATTCACCAGATGCAGTTAAACCCAATGACTTCATGTACAACACCATGTCGAGGAAATATAATAGTGCGCGCGGCGTAATCCTGCGTAATGCAGAGCAGAGCTGGTAGCCATATGTGGAGCGGCATCCAAACAACAGTGTAACACACTCACAGAGGACCGGCGTGCAGTGTGTCCCAGTTAATGCTGTGTGGGGGAATCTGGAGAAATGTTTATGTTTGCTCAGGAAAAAGACCAATGCTCGCTCACGATGCAACAAGTGAACACTAAACCCTGCAGCGATACCCGAGAGCACGACATCAAATTACAAACACTGCATCATGATCAGCGTAAGATCCACTAAAGGCTGGTCGATACAACAACAAAAAATTCACTGTAAGAAAAAAAAAGAGAGATTTTCTTACTTACTATTTTTGTCTTGTTTTCCAGTAGAAGTATCCAAACATTATTAAATCAAGATACATTTACTTGAGGAGCTAAATTACATAAAATATTATGTCTTGTTTACTGAATAATTGATCAAAACTAAGTGAGTTTTTGCTTAAATCAAGAAAATATATCTGCCAATGAGGTCGGAAAAATAAAAATGTTTTCCCTTTGAATTTGGCAGAACTTTTTTCTTGTTTTAATGATTTATTTTTATTTATTTTTAGAAAATAAGACTTAACATCTTCTGTAATTTTGCTTCTACAGTAAATGCATCTTGATTTAAGAATGTTTAGATATTTGTACTGGAAAACGAGACTGTTTCTGACACTATTCAATATATATTGATATTTACGCATTTGCTTTGAAATAGCTGAAAATTAAAAAACATTTTGCTCAATCTGAGATCATTTCAACCAAGCCAAATAATGTAAGAATGAAAATACTGTAAAAATCTAGTTAAAAATAATTTCACACATTTTCCCACACTGTTTCTGGAAAGTACGTAATAATCACAACGTTGCTTAATTTTATATCTGTGTTTTCACTGTTATACGCTAGGGGGCGCTATTAAGCATCTTCTGAAAGATTACTGAATCTCCTGATCAAAACACAGGAGAAGAAGAAGCAGAAACAAGCGATAGCATATGTAATCAGATGCATATGTAAAATAACGCGTTCATTAACATTAAACCGGATATAAATCAAAACTGCCTAATGTTACAGAGTGAAATGTCGACTCAGGACGAGTTACAGGACTGAAGCTTTGAGTGTGTTCATGGACTCGATCGACTCCTTCTGTGTTTTGATCATCGTCCTGAATCTGAAACAGACGTAGTCTTTGACAAAAACACGATTTTCTCAGCTTTTTGTTCAAAATGTTGCTTTTTTATTAAACTTACCCACATTCAAGTACTGTTGATAAAAAAAAGCTAAAATAAAATGGGTTTTTGTTTAAAAGAGGTTCTGTTCTTTCTTTTGATATACAGTATATTGCATGTTCAGATACTCATACAACAAAATATTGCAAAACTTTTTTTCAGATACGCTGGTGGGGAAAGAGTTAATATACACTGAACAAAATTATAAACGCAACAATTTTGTTTTTGACCCCATTTTTCATGAGCTGAACTCTTTTCTATGTACACAAAAGGCCTATTTATCTCAAATATTGTTCACAAATCTGTCTAAATCTGTATTAGTGAGCACTTCTCCTTAGCCGAGATAATCCATACAGTAAAACTGCACATTTTAGAGTGGTCTTTTATTGTGGGCAGCCCTAAGGCACACCTGTGCAATAATCGTGCTGTCTAATCAGCATCTTGATATGTCACACCGGTGAGGTGGATGGATGATCTCGGCTCACTAACACAGATTTAGACAGATTTGTGAACAATATTTGAGTGAAACAGGCCTTTTGTGTACATAGAAAAAGTCTTAGATCTTTGAGTTCAGCTCATGAAAAATGGGGGAAAAAACAAAAGTGTTACGTTTATAATTTTGTTCAGTGTATATGGGAGGATTAGTGCTAACTGAATAATGCCATATGGAGAGGTTGTACCTCGATGCCTGTGGTCGTGGCTCCTGGCGAGTCCACTTTGCGTTTCTTCCGAGGGCCGATGGCGGCGAGTGCCGTTAGATTGGCGTCTCGTTGTCTCATTTGGGCGAGTTCCTGCTGCTGCATCTGAAAACAGACACAACATCATATTACACAAGTGTGTGACGACACATGGAGGACATCTGGACATGAATCCTGGTAAAGAAACTATTGACAGAAAAACAATCCAGCAGGAAATTCACAGGAAAGTGACATCATAATCTGTAAAGTGCACACATAGTAATGTCACATGACACATCCTACTGTCTCATGGACCTACAGACACACAAAACAGTCCATAAGGAGTCATTCGAGTCAAAATCAAGTCAATCTACTTGTCATCCTTTTTATTAATACACCGGCAGCTAATTCTAGGAAAGGGAAAAGATTTGCCGAGCTTGTGTTTCTACAACCAAACAATAAAACCGTATCATAAATTGTCGTTCTTGGGCTAAAATCACTCTAAAGGAACTGTATTTCAGGAAGTGACATCACTGTCTGCAAAGATCACCAATGTCAAATCAACATCAACCCATCCATCAGTCTCTTCTACCTCGAAACCTTTAAAACAGTAGTTAGTGTGTGTAGTATGGAAGCTTGTTTACACCATGGAATCCAAAAAAATAAAGTTAATTGCTAGATGTAAACTCACAATTCTCACTTTTTTCTCA